>NC_084603.1:32404175-32584175 GCF_033807715.1 Cololabis saira | reverse complement strand
TTTGATTATGTTAAGGTTATGAGGAGGAAAGAGGGTCAGGAAATGACATGATGCAAATGAGACGACCAGTTGGGAATCGATTCAGCCCCTCGTGGCCCGAGGTATTTACACCCATGTTATACCTATTATACGCCTCAAATCAGCTGTGATGGTGTCTCTCCAGTAATGGTGGAGACAGAAGTTTTGACTGGTGTGTTTTGCAAAGTTTAGTAAGATGTGGAAAAAAGAAGATTTATCAGCTTCAAACATGATTCAGCCAATCAGAGCTGAGAGCCGCAACTAACCACTATATCAGAGAGACTTAATGACACGAGGAAGATGGAAGGACGCGGTACACGGCATGAAGAGGAGAACACATTACATTAAGTGTTGGGGAGGAGGAGGAAAAGTGGCGTGACAAGATGAGGAAGGAGCTGGAGAAAGAAGAAAATGGGCAAAGATGGAAGGGGGGGAAAAAGGGGAAAACGAGGAGAGACGGAGATGTTCTGCTGCCTCCACCAAGAGATGCTGAAGGGTCCAGCAACACACAGCTCTCCTAGTCCACTGTCAGATAAATAGCTCTGCGTGCAAGCACACACACACACACACACACATGCACACGCACACACACAAACACACACACAAACACACACGCAAACACATACAAGGAACTAGATAAATAGCTTTATACTCAGCAACAGCCAAAGTGGGTCAGACATCAAAGTAGCCACTCGAAAAGCTGCTGGAGATGTCGACGTGCAGAAACATGTACACGGTGGGCACACACACATTCGTTTACTCCAAATTGCTACTTGAACTGTCTACACACACACACACACACACACACACACACACACACACACACACACACACACACACACACACACACACACACACACACACACACACACACACACACACACACACACACACACACACACACACACGTGTGCACACAGGGACACACACTTGTGCTTACTCTAAATTGCCACACTCTTCCTCCTCCTCTTCCACTCACTCTTCCTCTGCTTCTTCGCCTTTCCTCGCACACATGTACATCCTCTCCCGTCTTGAAAATTGCAGCGAGCGGGTGCCATGGCTGACCAAATAGCAGCAATCAGGAAGTCTGAGTGCTGAAGAACAAAGACAGCAAGCCACTTTAGGTAGATATACACACTCCATCACACCTCTGGCCACAGACAACGTGTCCATTTACGTAGGACGGGGGGTCAAATGATGGGAAGTACAGTGTTGACCAAACTGTGTGGAAATTCAACCTATAACTAAAGCTGCAAGCAGCGATGAACGGTCCCTCTCGTGTGCAATTTTCACCAATAAAGGTCAAGGACTCAAAACCCAGTCCGATGACACCACCCACGACTCTATATGTCAAACCATTCAAAAGTTATGGCAGAAAATAGGAACTATCAAATATCGACCAATCAGAAGAAGGGGCGGGGCTAATTTACACCAATGAAGGTTAAGGACTAAACCAAATCCGATGACACCACCCACATGTCTGTATCACAACCTGTTCAAAAGTTATAGCAGAAAATAGGCACTATCAACTATCGACCAATCAGAAGAAGGGGCGTGGCTAATTTGCACCAATTAAGGTGAAGGACTCAAAACCGAGTCCGATGACACCACCCATGAGTCTTTATGTCAAACCATTCAAAGGTTATGGCAGAAAATAGGGACTATCAAATATTGACCAATCAGATGAAGGGGGGGGGGGGGGGGGGGTTTGGCGTCTATTGTCGCCACGGTAACGCTTTTGACTGAGAAAAGTAATGCGCATCGTCGCAGGATGGAGACGCACATTTTGATGTATAACACACCTGGGTGCACGTTACGGTTCGGGCAAAGAAGCGGCCGAAGAAATGGCATAAATTGCGCCAAGATTACACAATTAATTCAAAATGGCCCACTTCCTGTTGGGTTTCAGCCATGGCGCCAAGAGACTTTTCTTTAAGTTGTGACATGATTAAGGTGTGTACCGATTTTCGTGCATGTACGTCAAACCATATTGTGGGGCTTGAGGCACGAAGTTTTCCGGGGGGCGCTGTTGAGCCGTTATGCCACGCCCATTAATGTAAACCATTAAATATCAAATTTTTCGCCAGGCCTGGCTTGCGTGCAAAATTTGGTGACTTTTGGGGCACGTTTAGGGGGAAAAAAGGCCCTCATTTCATCGGAATAAAAATCAAAACGACATCTCCTATAGATACAATAGGGCCTTCGCACTGTAAGCGCTCGGGCCCTAATAATCTTTAGCATACACCAAACTGACCTTAAATCAAAAGAAAGTTGTGTGTAAAAAAATTTGACTAATTACAAAAAAAAAAGCAGATAGCCTAAAGAACTTTTCTACTGTTTTGAGCTCCCCGTTTAAATCCTCAGGCACCTCAACTGAACATGGTTCGGCTTCAGCGCTCTCATGAGCCTGGTTTCCTACAGGAACAGGCGGCTGCTTTCAGCAAACAAGCTCTGATAAAAACAACTGAACACTACCTGGGCAGCGCCAAACAGCAAACAAACACAGCAGAGCCGCATGTAAGAGCTTAAGAGACGAATATGTTCATCTGCGCTTGGACCAAATGAGGACAGGGAATTTACATCATCCAAGAAGACAGAAATGTGATTCTAATGGGGGGATAATGTTGCTCTGTTGGCTTACATGTCGCAAAACTAATTTAAGAAGCCATGAAATGAATATGTGACTGTGTGTCTCAGTTTTTCTGCCCCCGCTGGGCTAAAATGGGATCATTCCACTTTTCAGAATTTAAAGAAAGTTTTATTTCTTGTTTTTTTTGCCTGATATTATTCACTTTTGCTGCCACTGTAATTATTTTTAGGCATATCTAATTTACTGGTCATTTTCTTAATTAACTAATGCAGAGTATCAGAATTGTGAAAATGACAGTTTCATAAAGCACCGCTTGCTTGTTTTATCCAATTAAAAGACCAACTCCATATTTTGTTGAACAGAAAAAGAAAATGAAAAAGTCTTTTTCAAGTAAGAAGCTGCAGTTTCAGAAGATGATTAGCATTTTTACTTTAAAGGGATTGTGACATGAAAAACACATTTTTCTTGATTTTTTGTGTTTTGTTGGGTGTCTTGACATCAATTACACCCAAAAAACAACAAACTTTTAACATTCAGTGTATTGTGTGCTTTCTGGGATTTTCCGCATAACTGTGCAAAAACGGCGCATGTGGTTTGGTGGCGGATCGTTACGTAACGACCCGCTAAATCACCGCCCCCTCTACCCAGCTCCCTGCCTCCTCTCCTCTCCAGCGCACCATAAAGGCTGATTTATGGTTCCGCGTTACACCGACGCAGAGCCTACGGCGTAAGGTTACGCGGCGACGCGCGCCATACGCTGAACCCTACGGCGTAGGCTCTGCGTCGATTTAACGCGGAACCATAAATGAGGCTTAACAAGGAGCTGTTTAGAGCCTCTTTTGTTCTAATCACCGGAGGAAAACTGCTAAGAAGACCCGCGGCCACTGACTGGACTTAAGATAAGGGGACAGTGCTGCTTGCATGCCTTTATTTTTATGATTGTTTGCTGTGGTTCGCCCTCCTGCTTTTCCGTGCATGCTTCGCCTGTCGCTCTCGGCTTAACTCTCCGACGCCGCTGTGAGCGTATGGCTGGAGGAGGAGGAGGTTTGGAGGAGGAGCGGAGCAATGATTGACAGGAAAGGGGGGAAAGGAAGCATTTTTCACGGCGCAAAAAAACACTGTAATAAAAAGCCAGGAAAAGAGTACTAGAGTGAAGTTTTTCTTGTTACACTCTTTTAGACACATTTGAGGGATGTTGGCCAAGACTTTTAATAGTGTTAAAAGCATGTTAAAAATGATGTCACAATACATTTAAGTGTAAACTGAAAGATTTATCAATACAACAATTAATTCCTATTCATTTTGTGTAACCTGCTCATCTGATTAATGAACCTCTAGAGATTGAGTTTGATATTGCAACCATGGATTGTATAAAAGGAGCTGGACAAAACCCTGTGACGTCACCCAAGGGTTTTCTGAAGACCTCAGGAAGGCTCCATACTGGAATGACATGACTCCGCCCAGCCTTGCTTTATCAAATTTATTTTGCCAAAAACCATTCGAAAATGAGCATTAGCTCATTGGCTTTGCTCAGCTAACCACTGGCATGAAAAGTCCAGGGGGAACAACAGACTTTATACAGGCATCTCACTTTTCTCACAATAACTGATTTTTTCATCTTGGTGACTCAGAAAAACAACCAACCTACCTTGCTGCACATCCACCAAAACTGACATACATTATGTACTGACGTAAGTCACCCCAATGTATTAGTTGGGTGGTCTCAGTATGGGGCTAAATAATCGTGCCCCGGGGCGATCTACCGAGACCGTGTTGGACATGTGCAGGTGATTTCAGCAGTTCATTACTTCGACCACCGCCCTTGGGACCGGCCCCATTTTCAGGTGCTTTGAGAGGAATAAGCTGACTCAGCCTGTCAACATTCTGACAAATATATATATATGTTACTTCAAGACGGCATATTGCTCCATAGCAACATCTGGTGGGCTCTGGGCCCACTGGCCCAAAACGCAGAGACACCGGTCCAGCTAACTTAAAATGCTAACGGAAATCACCAAACATTCATGTCCAAGTCTAAAAAGTCCAAAAGACCACAAGAGATCCTCTCGCTTTATAAAATGAGCTATGCTTATTTGCTTTTTTTTTTTTTTTTTTCTTCCCCCCAAGTTCTATGCTTAAACCAATTTTGTATCTACAGCTACTGCAAAGTTTTGCCAGTCAGGCAGCACATACAAACAGTGACAGTTTGTCCTAACAACCACTGACCTATCC
Source organism: Cololabis saira (assembly GCF_033807715.1). Classification (NCBI taxonomy): domain Eukaryota; kingdom Metazoa; phylum Chordata; class Actinopteri; order Beloniformes; family Belonidae; genus Cololabis; species Cololabis saira. The sequence continues at coordinate 32,579,335 of NC_084603.1, read as the reverse complement.
ACTGGCTGAGGCCCTTGTTAAATGTTGACTCTGAAAACCAATTGCGGTCACAACTTAGATCCATAAAACTGTCAGCATTACTTCAAAACCACCCATCTGTAAAGCACATTAACAATGCTAAGGCATCTTTAGTGAACAAACAGTGACACAATGCTAAAAACCTTCTCTGGTATCTTTACTTCATGGTGTCCTAAAAACATGGCATTCATTTAAAAAGCTTCTGAATTGTGTCATATTATTACTGGCAACATAAAATCATTACACATTCATATCTCCGATTAAGTGTGTAGGTCTGTGAAACATAAACATCATCATAATCCTTAAACATCCCTCTGCAGTTACTCCCCTCTGTTCTCTCAGTACGCTTCAGAGATGTTTTCACTGTAGTCTGACTTTGCACTGACTCTCATCACATCTGCAGTATATATTTCTGTATTTAGTGCTTGTGAGAGCAGGCATCCCATAACACAAACTGGAGAGGATTTATTGAAACAGACAACCAGTGTTTTTGTTGTCAGGAGATTGGTAATAGGAGCCAATTGAAGAATGAGAGAAACGCTTTGCTGCTCTGAGTGTAGGAAGTTGAACTGAGGCGTGCCGTGGGAATGTGCTGTTCTTTTCCGTCACCCTTCTCAAACGGCCTGGCTTCTGCTGCACAGCTCAGCACACCTCCACAGGATCTGGACTCGGTCGTAGCTCCCATTCAGCTGGCTGACAGCCTCATTCACTCCCTCTCAAGCGCTGTGCACAATCCAGGAGATGGATCTTATTAAAGAAAAATGTATTCAGTGGGCTGTTTGGCCTCCTGCATGGATGTACTGGTATGCAGGTGGAAGTTTGAATAATACATAACATTAATATGAGCATTATTTTAAAATGCACAGCTTCAAGAGTTGTTTAGACATACAGGACTGTCTCAGAAAATTAGAATATTGCGATAAAGTTCTTTATTTTCTGTAATGCAATTAAAAAAAACCAAAAATGTCATACATTCTGGATTCATTACAAATCAACTGACGTATTGCAAGCCTTTTATTATTTTAATGTTGCTAAATTATGGCTTACAGTTTAAGATTCCAAGAATATTCTAATTTTTTGAGATAGGATATTTGAGTTTTCTTAAGCTGTAAGCCATGATCAGCAATCTTAAAATAATAAAAGGCTTGCAATATTTCAGTTGATTTGTAATGAATCCAGAATGTATGACATTTTTGCATTACGGAAAATAAAGGACTTTATCACAATATTCTAATCATAATAAAAATGCCTACACAAATTGATTCAGCTTTTTCATAAATCAGCAAAGATGTATTTACCTACAAGTTATAGGACTGGCTTGTGTGGATTTCTTGTCTCTGCTTGTGTGCTCTCAGAATCACGCCCCACCTGCAACACCCACTTGTTATCTTCACTTTCCCTCATCCCTCTCGTAAGAATTACTCCTGCCCCTCGTCTCCGCAGCTCTCCTTACGTGGCCTGCAGGGCACGGGAGTCGCACTCAGGCGTGAAAACACTGTATGACAACTCAATGAATAAAATGGCTGCAGTAATGACTCAGGTGAGGTGGCCGCTCCACTTGAGTAGGTGTAGAGTTTTTATGACTTCAAAAAGATTTACAACGAGGAAAAAAAAAAGGGCTAAACCTGAAGGGAAGGAAAAGTTGCAGTGCAAAAGCAACTGTAAGGTGACCGGAGATGGTCAGACTTTTCATTACAGAGTTACAGAGTTCAATACATAAACAAGCATATAAATACAAACAAATATTGAACTGAATAATACTTTATTGAACCCCAAAGGGACACTATATTGTTCCACACACTCACTGGCCCCCTTTATTAGGTTCAAGCAATAAAGTTGTGAGTTTTTATTATGTATATGCACATTAATGCAAATATTGCTGCACATTTTTTCCGTGTCTTCCAACTCATTCCGATCACAGTTATAAACAGACTTAGGAGGGCTTAGTAAAAAGAAATTGACTTTTTCCTCTCGTTTTTTTTTTGGGTGCAGAAGCAAAGACCCTGACGCCAAGTGTTGGTGACAACACCTTCCTGGGATGAGTCTCCTCCAAGACTGAAGAGATGCTTGATGCAGATGGGCGTGTTTGTTCACCCTCTTAACGTGATAGGGAGTATCATCACAATGTTGTACAAAATCCAACCAAGTAAAACAAGGAAGTGTAATCTTGTAAAGCAGAAGCGTAACCCCTTATATCCAACATGGATTTGATTGTGGCCACTCTGGTTAAAGCCCCGATGAGTCTGTGTGGAAGTCAGTCGAGGGAGCGCCAAGAAAGATCCTGTTAATCAATCACAGCAGGATTGTATTTGGTCCCTGCGCTGATTCACAACTGTGTTTCACATAAGAGGATTTTGAACACGGTTGACGAGAGACTCAGCGGAAAGCAAAACGGAGGTATTTTTGATACCAAACAAAAAAATGCTCTTCTGTCTGTGGTGTGTGAGTGATGTTTTGCAGTTTGAGTGCTAAACATGTGACTTAAATGTTGATCCAACATCAAGGTCTGAACTGTGGCAGGGATTCAACTGCCAGCTCTCCACAATCCACTTAACCACAGCGGGTTGGGAGATCACCAATCACCTCGTATCACCATAATCAAACGTTGTCAAACCCCAGACGGGCCACACAAAGTCATGCTGTCAATAGCTGACATATATCAAAACATGCCACTTCCTACTCATTTTATATAAACAGTCTGACTAAAGTGTTTAATGTAAATTCACAACATGAACTTGTATAAACAGCCAATCAGAAACGGGGAGCTTTCTCATGACACGGGGACATGTTGTTCTGTTCAGGTTGTATATACCCAGTTTTCAGAGGACCAGATTATTTTCTTTTTATGTTCTGACACATAAAACTGGGATGGTGTGCCATCTCTTTCATATCACTACATAAATATCTAAAGTTTTCCTCATTAAAAACTGAATTTTGGAGGTAAAGACTTCGTCAGAGCGTAATGGCAACAGCATCAATCCGCATGACCACCTCGGTAAAAGTCCATTTGAGCCATCCTCACCTCTTTAAGCCAGTCTTATGCAGGCCTCCGCATTAAATGCTTGCAGCATCATAATTTGCTCCACAGCTGTTGTATTGTTGTATTATACATTAGACTGAACGCTGTTTGTGTTATTGTGTCCACCCCCTGCAGCACTGCTCTCCTGCTGTTCCGTGCTATTGAGGCAGCAATTGCACAGACTCACTTAGCTTTACACTGTGTGCACACCCTTATATTACCCCAGCATTTGCTCACTGTGGCATTTTACAGCCTTAGGAATTATGCATAATGCTGTGTAACTCCCATAACTTACTTGAGAACTTTTTGCAACTTTATGCTTTCATCAGCGTGATCCAACACCGGCCATATCCTCATTCACTACTCCTCAATAATACAGTGAACTCCCTAAACTCCGGCCACTCATAGGGTTATTATAGCTATTCAAGTATTCTGTATGCTCTGCCTGCATAATGAGTGAATATAAAGTTTAATTTCGGTACATTATTTACTATCAGCCTTCTGGTTTTCATTCTTATGTTAAACCTTTAAAAACATCTGTACCTCCCGGAGTTTTCCAGCATCGTAAGGACTCAGAAAACACATTTCCTCCTAGCACAACTCTCCTTCCTCAGATCCATCTGCCTGCCTTGAGTCCTCCTCTCCTGGTCTATTCTCTCCACCATCGCCTTCTGTTGTCTTAGAACGGCTTGATCCCTGACTGACAGTGTCACAGTGTTGTCATGACGACAATGCAAAGAGGTTTAAGTGTTGCTAATTGTTGCACAGTTCCTCTCGCCGTTATGAGTGTCTCCTCTGTGCAAAGCCCCTTCGCTGGCTCTGCCGCAGCGCACCCATGTCTTCAACCCAGATCACTTTGTTCGTACTACTGTTCTCCCTCTCAAACTGTGTTTCAGGGATGAGCTGCAAGCCGGGTGTAAGCCTGGAAAAAACAAATAGCTAATGAGCCATGAAATTCTTTTATTTCTTCTCTGGCATGTAATTTTCTTTAGTTTTTTTTTCCCCATTGATGATTTTCTTTAAAGAAAGCTGTTCAGTAATCAGCGCAGTTAAAAGGAAACCGGTGTAATCTCGGCATTGCTTGGAACGTGACCTTTTGAATAAAATGCCAACTCTTTTTCTTTCAAGTAAAATATCATTCATTAGGATTGGGGTAATTATGTATATTTCAGGTCAAACATTTGGATACACATATTACTCACTGATTTATACTTGTTTTTTCCAACATTTAGGAATTTGTCGAGCAATAATGAAGACAAAATAACAAAGAAAACATTACTAAACAAATATAATTAGTCTGATATTTTATATTTGGACAGCATCGGCCGCATCGTAACATGAGGTCATCACTCTGTTTACATTTAAAGCATGAGCCTTGTCTAAAGTTATTTTAAAAAGGTCATTGTTGCACTGTAGTACTGTTGCTATATTGAAAACAGACACATTCATCCAACTATGAAAAAAGGCTGGGACTTTATGGAAAATGCCAAACCTGAGTCGTTCCTGCATTTACTTTGATTTCTTTGCCATTTATGTTTTTGGTTGTCAACTTCATTTAACTTAGTAATACACATCAATTTTAGCTTATTGGGCCTGCAACGCATTCAAAAAAGGATGTGGTACATAACCAATTTAATGGAACTGTAGTAGGGAGATCAAAAGAAAGAAATTGATGCCGTTTCACGCAGATGATGTCAGTGGGTGTTTGTAATGAAGATTTGGTACAAAAGCAGTAACCATGAAAGGCTTTACGGAGCAAAGATGTGGCAGAAAATCTTCATTTTGCCAACAAATGAATGAGAAAAAAATCATTGAATCATTTAGCTCGAACGAGATTTGTATTTTTATACTTCTATGGTCCTATTTTTATCCTTCTGTATTCACAAATGTCATTTGAAACTTAACAAAATCTCTGGGCTCAAAGGCATATGGGATGGCCCATCATGCATTGGACAGATGTATTGAGTCAGACAGATTTGTACTCCATATTATTGGAAGTACATATTATATAGAGTATATATTATTATTTTATATGTATTTATTTTTTGCCAGGCAAAATAGATGCCATGCGCACCAGACCAAAGACAAAAAAGGATCATACAGACTGCTCCGTGATATAGGATTTGTGAGGTTAATCAACCTTTTTGGATTAAGTTTTGTTCGTATGAAAAACAGAATCGGGTCAGCTTGAAGAGCTGACTGTGTTTTAGACAATTGCTTATCACATGTTACCAGTTACAACAGCCACTCCCTAAACTGCTCAGGGGTTTGGGCTGGTCCACAACTGTCTCATTTCAGTTGGACAATTCTGTTGGAACACCCTCAACAGAAAGGATGTCTGTTTGCTCTGCAGAACATAGATTAGTTGTTATTCAACCGAAATGTCCTGTTTATCTGTTTGTTACCTCCCATTGTCCATCCACTGTCTACCATTGGTTGTCTTAACATAGCCAACGCCTGTCAGTTTTTTCAATAAATACTTCTTGCAAGAAGGACCCAACAAGCATTTCGTCGAGAGCGAGAGGGCTGTGTTGCTCTGCAAGCTTCGACTGTGCTTCCCTTCTGCAGAAGGCCTTAAAAATCATTTCCAAGTCTTTGGTGTTTTTCTTTGTTAAAAGCTGGGTTTGATGTTGTTTAAACCTAACATTTTTGGTGCCGAGAAACCCGAGATCTCAAGCTCTGATGATCGGAATGGCGTACGATCAAAAGGAGGCCACCTGAAAGCTGTATGCAGCCGTTCCGACTTCGGGAACGGGCCCAGATTTGGTCTTGCGCTGTTCCGGTCCAGGTGACGAGATTCCGAACCAGGGGAAAGCACTAGGAGACTGGTGAGACCTTTTCTTACTTAAATACTTAGGGTATTGACGTATTTTTGTGTAAAATACGAGTGAAATACTTGGGGTATTGAAGTATTTTTGTGTAAATACGAGTGAAATTCTGTGTACTGACAAGAAGGTTAGTGAAAGAGGTGATTGGCAGCAGGTCAGGGACACGATTTTTTTGAAGTCAGGGGACTTTTAAAAATACTATGCCTGGGGCAGTGCGTAAGGCCAACACGGGGGTTTCGGACCCGACAGAATAAAGAGAAGAGGTTTCTATTGGAATAATTTTTAATGGTTGTGTTTTATGTTTGTCTAATGTTTGTCTGATGTTTAAGACAGGAAACTCTCTGTTCAATGTTTGGGGTTTCAAAATTGAGAGGAAAAATTTAAATTGTTCACTAAAAGATCAGGCTAAAACCAAACTGTTGAAAAAGGAAACTTGTGTTCTGAGAGAAACTTAGGAAAGAAAAATAACTGGTTAAAAATAGCAAAGGCGTGGTTAAGCTGAAACTTATGCTTAAATAATCTCTAAAAGATGCTTAATTGATGGGGAGACGTCCTCAAATTTAAAAATGGAGACAGAATCTTGCGAAATAATAATACACGAAACTTAAAAAGAAGTAAATGGACTAATTTAAGACTAAAAGAAAACTGATTAAATGTCCAAAACGGGACAAGGTTCTAACAGGAGAGAAATAAAAAGGTAAAGAAAGCTACTAGAAATTGGGGAGAAGTGCGGGCTACAGCAGGGTGTGACTCTCTGTGTCTGTGTGACAAGCTGCAGCTCTGTGTGTGTGTCTCTGTGTGTGTGTGTGTTTGTGAGAGACACTCTCTGTGTGTGTGTATTCATGAGACCTTGTGAAACAGCTGCAGAGTTTGCAGGGCCAAGCTGCAGAGAGAGTGTGTGTGTGTGAAAGCATGCTCTGGTTTACGAGCGGCTGCAGGCTGAGAAGTGAGAAGCTCTCCTTTTGGAGGAGACGTAGAAATGGAGAAATATAGTTTGTTCTATCATTCTAAGCCCTGAATGAGGGCATAGAATCATAGAAGTTCAAATTGGGTTAATTCATCATTTAATTTGCAGATTACTTTTGTAACACTGTATTTGACTTGGATTGTATGGAAATGGGATTCCTGCAATTTGCGAGCATGAGATAAAATGATTGGGTTGTTTGTGACATGAATGTAAAACAAATCAATCATTTGTCCTTACTCTGTCTGTTGTGAAATCACTACTGATGATTGACAGCTTCAGAGGATGGGTTTCGTCCCGTAAAATGAGCACCGCTATATTTTTAGAATACAGTGGAAGGGTGTGTTCATGAGCCTACTCTCATTTGTATGTCAGTGACATTTTACACAGAAAGGATTGTATGCAGGAGAAACAAACCCGTTGTACAATCTTTTTAGAAAAGAAAAACTCTGAGTGCATACTAGCTATTCACACTGAAAATGTGTACATTTGTGATCAGTGTTGCTATCATTTAGTTTGGGAGTTCATCTGAAATGCACCAATTGAGTTTGGTTAGTTTGAGGAGAAATAATTCACACATTTGCACTGATACACAAACCCACATGCAGATGATCTGAAGTTGTGGTTAATGTTAGTGGGTTTTTGTCTATGTGTAGTTTACGCATGGGAATTTATCCCACAATTTTCTTAAGACTTCTATGAGTTTTCATAGAAGAGCATGCATTTGCGTTGCAGCATGCAAACAGAAGATTAGGAATCTCCTGAAGACTATATGATTAATCTGGAGACAATTTTCTGACAATTTTCTGACAATTTTCTGACATTTCTTTTTGATTTGGGAAAATATAGCTCAACAACAGTTGACAAGGCATTATTTGATAGAATGATTCCTTTCAGTCCGACGTTTTGTGACTATGACTTATTGTTTATATATATATATATATATATATATATATATATATATATATATATATATATATATATATATATATATATATATATATATATATATATATATATAAGTTCACTGAAGACTACTGTTTACGTTGCAGGAGAGTTGCTGCACTGACAGTTTTTATGTAGTGTTACTTTAATAAGACCATAAACCACTTGGGTTGAAATAAGAACATTTTGAAATAAGGAATTCTGTAGTCTTTGACTAAGATAGGAGACAGAATTTTAAAGGTTTTTGCCCCATCTAATCTGGTGATGGGAGGGGGGATCTCTGAGGGACATAGATATCCAACCCTAGAGAATCATTAAGTCAGACCTGCCGACCTGCCAGGATGCAGAGGTCAAGAAGTGGGAGGGCCACTTATCTGGGGAGGAGTCAAGACTCAGGCAGTCCTGACCCCCCTCTATCCACTGTTGACATTAGAAACAATGCTCTTGCAAGAATAAAAAAGCATTTGGCTAAATGAAGGTGCTACTGCAACTAGCTACTGTAACTTCAGAAGGCCTTTGTCTGGAGCGAAGCAAACTGGTGCTTCCAAGGAAGTTGTTCCCCCTGGTGGCTAAGTTGAGCCATAGGGAGTTTTTATGGCTCAACAGGAGGGAGTAGGGGTACATATGATACATCATGAGTATTAAATACTAAATACCCTTTAAAATTTTTTTAGTAGGAGCTTTCCGACATGTTGCAGATACAACATGAAAGGACCTATCCATTTGAAGTTGTTCATATGGATTTCATTCTTGGAGTGAACTAATGGCCTGTTAAGTTAAGGCTCAAGAAAGCCATGGCCTGAATGACGGCCATTAGTCGACCTGTACATGAGAATCGTCTTCTTGTTAGGCTGCTGTTTCTTCCTCTCTCCCTCTCCTAAAGCAGGAACTGCTGAAACTGGGTGACTGGATCCTGAGTCGAGTGGTGAAACGTCATCACTCCGTCAAGACGGGCCCTTTTTGCTGTCCAAATCAGGACACCGACAGCACCGGCAGCAGTAAAGGCTGCTGAACGATCTACTGCATTCACCAGTTGCAGTGAAAGCTAGCAGAGAAATTCCAGGCTTGAGTAGGCGGGAAGTCGGACGGTATTCAAACCTTTGTCCGCTGAAGAACTCAACTGATGCCTATCTCACCAGCACGGCCTGAAGAAGAAGACTAGCCAAACTGACTTGCGACAACAAACTGGAGAGGAGTCCGAGAGAGATGGAATTCACTTTTTCACTACTGAGTCATGCTGACATAATGACTGAAATTATGAATCCGTTCATCACTGTTCTTGTACTGTTCTGTGTTTTCATTACCTGTATCATTCTGTGAAGTTTCATATGAACAAGAGGAGCGAAATGTGAGGTTAATCAACCTTTTTGGATTAAGTTTTGTTCGTATGAAAAACAGAATCGGGTCAGCTTGAAGAGCTGACTGTGTTTTAGACAATTGCTTATCACATGTTACCAGTTACAACAGCCACTCCCTAAACTGCTCAGGGGTTTGGGCTGGTCCACAACTGTCTCATTTCAGTTGGACAATTCTGTTGGAACACCCTCAACAGAAAGGATGTCTGTTTGCTCTGCAGAACATAGATTAGTTGTTATTCAACCGAAATGTCCTGTTTATCTGTTTGTTACCTCCCATTGTCCATCCACTGTCTACCATTGGTTGTCTTAACATAGCCAACGCCTGTCAGTTTTTTCAATAAATACTTCTTGCAAGAAGGACCCAACAAGCATTTCGTCGAGAGCGAGAGGGCTGTGTTGCTCTGCAAGCTTCGACTGTGCTTCCCTTCTGCAGAAGGCCTTAAAAATCATTTCCAAGTCTTTGGTGTTTTTCTTTGTTAAAAGCTGGGTTTGATGTTGTTTAAACCTAACAGATTGTACCAGAATTTACACTTCATTGATGGCACCTGTAAATGAGAAATTTGTAACATTTTAGGTTAACACAGTTAATGAAATGTTAACAAGTAGCCATTGGCTGAGCCAACTGTCAATCAATCATATTAAACATAAAATCTAATGCTCTGTAAAATTTCTCCTGGCATGGTACAAAAAAATTCACCCCCCTCAGAGTTGTCAAAATGTTTTTCGAACTACTCTGTAAATATGTTTACTTCTTCACTAAAGTTGGATATTTTTACATCTAGCGGCCAGTCGAAGAACTGCAACAAATCTTTGTTCCACATGAGCCTCCCAGACGTGGGTAGAGTAGCCAAATATTGTACTCAATTAAAAGTACTGTTACTTCAGAATAATATGACTGAAGTACAAGTAAAAAGTAGTCATCCAAATAATTACTTGAGTAAAAGTAAAAAAGTACTTCTTGAAAAAACTACTCAAGTACTGAGTAACTGTTGAGTAACGTCTGATTTATTTTTTTAACACAACCATTCAAACAGACAAAAGTACAAAATAATCATCTTCATGCAAATTAAATCAATAAAATAATAAAATAAATTAAAATTAATAAAAAAATAGCTTAAATTAAAATAATCTTAAAGTAAATTCAAGTACTTTAATACATAATAAAATAAATAAAATAATAACAGATTAAAAAAAATAAATTAAGTAGTACAAAATTTCAAGCCTTTGTACTTTTCTTTTTTAACCAGGCAGAACTAGAACAAGCCCATGAACTCATAGAAACTCTGTGTGTGTTTGAGTCTGTGTAAATGTGACAAAACATGCAAAAACAAACATTTTTCCCAAAGAATCACTCAGTGATGTCATGAGATTGACGCGTACGTGGATAAAAGGGATAAAAGAAAAGTAACGAGTTCAACGTAGCCTAATGTAGCGGAGTAAGAGGAACAGTTTCTTCTTCACAAATCTACTCAAGTAAAAGTAAAAAGTATAGTGATTCAAAACTACTCCTAAAAGTACAACATTTCCCAAAACTTACTCAAGTAATGTAACGGAGTAAATGTAACTCGTTACTACCCACCTCTGGCCTCAACCCAGAAGTTAGATGGTTGGCTCTTGTAGCAACAGAGTTAGCGTGCTAAATAACTAGCTTCAGTCCGTCCTGTCTTACCAGTTTCTACCGTGTGTGGTGATAGCGAGGAGCATAGCAGCCTCAGTACAACATCTTGACACAAAGAAGTCACACGGTTTGTGGATGTACTTAAACTTGTTGTCAGCCATGTAGGTACCAACCCATAGTTACCATTCTAGGATAGATAAACAGAACCAACAAGGATGTCTAAAGCTCTCAGGAAGAGAACTCTCCCGTCACCACAACCACCCGGTACAGGGAAAGAAAATCTCATTCGGAAGTGAAAGAAAAGCAGATAAAAACAGAGATAAAACCAGAGTAAATAAATGGAAATGGAAGCACTACTTCCACCCCTTGGAGACAGCTCTTGGACAGCAAAGAAATTAAGTTTGATGTGGAACCGGCAACATTTCTTTTAGTAAGTAAGTGATTTTTGTTTTGCTAGACATTTTTGATAGTAGAGTAAGTTGTTACTATGGCGTCAAGTCAGCGCCAAATGTGTTGATCTGGGCTACGTCCCACCCGCCTGCAGTAGACTAACGCAGTGCTGATTTGACTTGTTTCACAATTGCAAAAAAGAAAAAGCCAAACTGAGAAAGACGGATCAGACACAGAGAGGGTAACAGACGAAAATGATTGTGCTCAGTTACAGATTTTGATTTGAAATAAATATAATTCTCGTTTCTTTTTTTTCTTTTTTTCCTGAACTGGAGTTGCAGTAAATGAATCTGACAAAAGCTTTTCAGCTAATTGTTATTATTTCCAGATATATTATTAGGACTTCAATTACATGTTAGACAGTCAAAGAAAATTAACCAAGCAAGTAATCAGCAGATAGATCAATACAAAAATTAATATTCAGCTGTCACTCAGAACATGAGGACTGCTGAGACCTATTTTATTGAGTTTGGTATCAACTATTATGCAGTAAAAAGTCTGTATTTAAAACTGTTGCAGCTATTGTGCCAGCAGTGAGGTATTACACATTTCAGACAAAATTTGGACTCAAGTCTGTTTTCATTTGGGTGCACATATATGCACGTACAATGGTGTAATAGGACAGAGATCTTTTTCAGGTCTCAGGGAGTTGAAACACTATTATGAGTGTGGATTACATTCATTTTAAGTCAGAAATGGACTAATGTGGATGTGTGCTAACTTACTATTACAGATGTTTAGTTAAAAGTGGTAAGTATTCCTTAAGGCTGTTTTACCTTGTAATAATAAGATCTGTTTTACACTCAAAATGCAACATCGTTTGCTGCTATATATTATTTCTGAAGGTTTAATATGCTAATCTTTCAGCCACTGGCTGCAATAAAAGTTAATATGAGCCCTCTTGTTAGTGTGGTTGTTTTGGAGAGGAGTTTCACCAGAGTGTGAACTTCAGCAAGGCTCTGGAGGTAAAGGACGTGAAAGTGCTGAAACCCTGAAACGTTCCAGAAAAGTAAGAATCGTGTCCAGCTACATAGTAAGAAGCCAGGAAAATCAGCAAATGAGACAGTGAGTTCTTCTCCAGGATGCTTAAATATGCTGAGGAAATCTGTATGCTGATACTCTTAGAGGTAGAACCACTTAGTCTTTTCTGCTGATCTCTATCTTTGCGTATGCCTGTCTATATTGTGGATATTTTTTGAATTATTGAAACGAAGACTTTAAAAAAAAATCAAGCTTCATGAAGCTTTGCCTGCAGAGACCGCTTTCTATAATTGGTTTCAGTTGTCAGGATACACCTCACATTGTGATGTGCATGTGTGAGAGCAGCTATGGAGTCCAAACCAAATTCCAACAATGTTGGGTGAGTTTCCATTAGCAGGATGCTGGAAGTACCAACGCCGGACCAACCTCCTCCATGGTCATTTGGGACATTGTATCTGCATTACAGCACTGGACCTGGCAGGATCCACTGACGGACAGTGTCCATGATACATAAATTACTTGTATTGAACGGATCCCATGAATTGTTTTATGGAAAAGCAAGAATGTTTGTTTAAGGATCTGTGCCCTGAGAAAAGTATCCAAGGAAGGCAGGATGTTCAAGCAAAGCATAAGAAAATAGCTATGCCCAACTTTATGCAAATAAAAGGCATCCAACTAGTTTATCCTATCAAAGTAGACATTGTTCACTTTAAGAGGATATGTTCCTGTTTAAGTCCGCTTGTGGTAATATCAGAACTAAGTATGTAAAAACAGCACCTTTATTACCGGTATATACGAGATGGAGGCCATTGCAAGTTTTCTACTAGTTTATGGCCACTCACTGCATGCCTATTATGACAGTGCCACTTTTGCTGTTTGTCAACTGCCAATCAGATAAAAGAAGATGACAACATTAAAATAAGAAAAACAGAAAAATATGTCTATTTGTCGGGAAAAAGTACATTACATTTTCTGATCATTTCACGTAATTTGTGAAACTGCAATGCAATGCCAAATTAAGCTCAGTTCAATAGAGGAGACACATTAAATGGTCTGGAGCAAGGCTATTAAAAATGACCAATTCTTTCAGCAACTCGTTCCATAAATTAACATGCTTTTGTTAACAAAAGCGCATTTTTCTCTGAACATTTTTACAGCACCTCATCCTCATCCATCCATCCATTTCCTATACCTGCTTAATGCTGTACAAGGTCATGGGTGTCTGCTGGAGCCTATCCCAGCTCATCACAGGTGAAAGTCAGGGGTTCACCTGGACAGCTCGCCAGTCTATCACATGGCCACTTCATCTCCGTCTGTCTAAAATTGTTTCATTTTACCTACTGTCTCTTTAAGAACCTTCTCCTAAACAGTCTGGCCTGATTGGTCAGTTGATGGTCAAAGTCCTAGAGAGGACTGCTATGACCCTTGGTTTGTAACTAACTTTCAGACACACATATGTAGCCACATATGTGTGTGTGTATATGCTTTTTAACTATTTTTTAAGCTCAAAACTTTACCACTATCAGATGTCAGATTTTTACTGAGATATATCTATTAATATACAGGCATTTTTTTCTCTCTGCAGTCATGGCTGAGTAACTACTCGTGTCATTAACGTTAAGCGCAAACTTGTAAGCAGAGCATCAATTTGATTTTGATGAGTGTCATTTTTTTCATCCACCCTGAAAAAGGATAAGTTGTCGTTTTGAATGTAAAGTGCTCATAAAGTTTTTATTCTAAGTCATCATTTTGAATAAAATCATTCAGGGTGACAGGCCACACACAACAGGCAGTGGTGTAAACTTTGACAGTGACAGTTGCTTCTGCAGAGTACAGAGAGCAGCGCTGCCACATGACACACACAAGAGTCTGTTTCACACACACATATCTTGCTTTTCTTGACATAATCTCAAAACCTTAAATCCCTGGTACTTTCCTTTAGTTGGAGGGAGTAGTTTAGAACTACTTTTATAAAAGACAAACATTATGAGAATAAGATGCATAAGAAGCATCTGTTAATGAGAACCATGCCTTGCAAAAATGTGATCTCTGAAGAGACACGATCGTGAGTAGTTGATTTACATAAATCTATTTAGTGTGAGGATACTCTTTCTGTGAGTAAAAACTCAGATAAGATGACCCTGAAGGCACAAAACACATTCCTTAATGAAGTAAAGGAGACCCTAGAAGTAGCAGCCAGATGCTTGAAGATGTCACTGGAACTGGCAAACATCTCCGTTGTTGAAAAATGAAAGGCCTAAGATCAGCTGTAAGGCCTGACCACATGATTTGAAACAATGAAAACCTTCATAATGACTCAAAACCCCAGCAGGCTTTGCTGTATTTATGAGACTTAGATGATAAGGAATAAGCCTCTCATTGGGCATGGACCCCAAAACCCAGCAGGGGTCCCCGCTGATGCAGAGCAGCCCAGGCTATAAAGAGCAGCTCCCTCTCTCTCTCTCTTCTCTCTCAAACTTGCTCTCACTCTCTCACAGACCTCTTCTCTCCTGAGCCTGTGAGCTGTGAAGGCCACAGCTCCTACTTTAGCATGTCCAGCTACTAGCTGAAGGCCTGCCTTCTCCATTGTTGTGCCTGAAGAAGTGTCTGGTTGCCAGGAAACGGCCACTACAGTCTGTCTGGCCGCAGCACTGCAACGAGTGACCCGTGAATGTTCCGAGCCCAAAAGAACCGAATGAGGGACCCGTGTCCACCCCGACAACGTGAACGCCTTCAACCAAAGCTGCGGTGCCGACGCTACATCCCCTCAGCCACACGGAAGTGAGGATTGCCAGGAACACCGGCGGAGCGTTATCATCCAGCTGTTCACCAAACCGGAGGAGGAACGCTGGTCTGCCACGGACAAAACCATCACTTCCATCACTTACAAAGTGATCCACAGAAGAGGCTGTTTTTGTGTCTGGGCAGAGAAACCTAGTTTACACATTTAACTAGTTTTGCATGCATTGATGATTATAAGTTGCCCGTAGGTGTGAGTGTGAGTGTGTCTGGTTGTCTGTGTATGTATGTGGCCCTGCGATGGACTGGCGAAGGTGAACCCCTGCCTCTCGCCTGTGATGAGCTGGGATAGACTCCAGCAGACCCCTGTGACCCTGCAAAGGATAAAGCGGGTATTGAAAATGGATGGATGGATGACCATGGATGACCATGACACATGGCTTCACATTGCGTCTCTGTGTGGGAAACATCAGTCTGGCTTAGTTTTCTATTGGGTTTTACTCTCTTCTCCTATTTCACACATCCATTCCTACCAATTTTTTTCATCTTTTATCTTTAAATACATTCTGATTATATTTAATAAGAGAGGATGTTTGTGGTTATTTTATATATATTTGTCACATTTGCTGGTTTAATGGTCTGCGCTCGGACTCCTTCCTTCTCCATTACTCTTTAGTGCCGCCCCTGGTGACAGTCTGGCACACATGGAATAACAGTTAGAGACTGATTGTGCTGTTTGGTTATTGTTTCCTGGCATTCAGGTGATGGCCCCTTTTGAATTACCGGTATTCATTTTTGATCATGTATTTATTATTTATAACTGTTGTCAGACAATTATTAATAACTCTTCAATAACTACACAAGCACTCCCTTTGTTGCACCACACCCTCCACCATATGTAAGTCATGGATTAGGCAAGGTTTGAACAGCCCTGTGACACTTTATGGCAGTTGAATGATGCAAAGGACAATGACTCTAAGCATCAAAGTAAATCCATCAAAGAATGGCTTCAGAAAATGAAGTCATTCCCCCTTTTTGGAGGAGCCCAGTCAGAGACAAGACCACAACCCTACAGAGATACTGTAACATGACCTGAAGAGACATCCAGCATCCTCCTGTGAGGAGGAATGGTCAGAAATGACTCTTGAATGTTATGGAGCAGGTTCCAGGTTCAAATGGAGCTGGCAGGTTCTCCTTGTGTGGGTTTTCTCTGGGTACTCCAGCTTTCACAGTCCAAAAACATGTACGCCAGGTTAACTGGTAATTCTGAATGAATGTGAGCGTGTGTGGTTGTTTGTCTTTATGCACCCCTGCGACGGACTCTGAATAACGGGGTATAGATAATGAATGTTGTGCAGGTCTGAGCTAGAGAGCTGAAAGTGCTACCAAAAGGTGTTTAACCAACTATTAACTCCACGGGTTCTCTTCTTTCTTCTTTCTTCTGCTCTCCTATTATTGTTAATTTGATGATCACATTTTACGGCAAATCAATGCAGAAAACCAGTTAATTCCAAGAGGTTCATGTATTTTTCCAGCCAGTGTAATATATCAATATTTGACAGTGTGTAATAAATAAACAA
This sequence comes from Cololabis saira, assembly GCF_033807715.1. Taxonomy (NCBI): domain Eukaryota; kingdom Metazoa; phylum Chordata; class Actinopteri; order Beloniformes; family Belonidae; genus Cololabis; species Cololabis saira. Next base: position 32,562,835 of record NC_084603.1, on the reverse strand, counting down.
AGACCCCAGCACATACAGTACTTAACTCTCTCCTACTCTCTACTATACTATAAAAAAGGAAGCTGTGGAGGGTAACATTAAGCTGACTGATACCCAGAGTTATTCATTCTTTGCTTGTGCTTCAATTTGCAGAAGGAATATCTAACAAAGCAAAAAAAAAATAAATGTACCAGAGCTGGAGTGGCAGCACATCAGATTTCTGCCTCGCATGTACCAAACCAGTGCTCTTTCCATGGCAACCATATCAGTGGCAGTTTGGCAGCCGCCTGCCGTGCACCAACCAAATGACAAATCAACAATGTTCATTTCATCAGACTTCTTCAGAAACGCTTTTCATTCCTGTCTTTGTGTGTGTGTGTTTTTTGTACGTCTGCCTACCAAGATATGACTACTGCAGATCAAGACAGAAGCATGTGACTAAAACGAAAATGCTCAGTGGGCCTAAGGGATGAAAAGGAAGTGTAGGTTTCATTTGAGCTTGACATGGCCGATGCCTTCTGGAATTCACCGACTAAATACATCTTTGTCTCTCCGGCATGACAGAAACAAAATATGCATTAACTAGAGCTCGTGCAGTGCTGTAAAAATAAGATACTGTCATGGTCTTGAGTTTTTATTTGTCTCGACTCTGCTGTGTTTTCTTTGTAACCTTTTTTTTCTGTGCATTTTTATTTGATGTGGGTTCCTTGGTTTGATTTTGTTCTTGTTTTTGTCAGGAGTTTATGGTTCTCTTTGTTTGTTAGGCTTCTTTTTAATGCTGTGATTGTATTATTCCTTCCCTTTCTAGGTCCTTTGTCAGACTTTTGTGCTTTTCTGTCCCCACCTCCTATCTCTATTTAGTGGTTTTTGGTAACATCTTGCTGTGGATTTGACCTTTGGTCGAAATAAAAAAGGACATTGTTTTCCAATCCTGCTTCCCTGCGGCGCACAAAAAACATGCGTACGATACTTGCTACGCTCTCGGTCGGATGTTCAAAAAGTTACTTGAACGTGGAAAATTGCGGTCTTTCACACACACGTCAAGTCTGTACGCACATTTTTGAGGTTTTGTCCTTTGGCGACACTCACTGGAGATGCAGTGAAGTCCTCAATATGAGGAAACGTGACGTCAACTACAAGTTCACAACCACATGTGAAGGACACAACAGTCCCCACATCACCAAATAAATTACACACGTGTGGAGCTGCAACAATCTCACAATCAACCACATGAATATATGAAGGAGCACAACGGTGGAACCAGTAAATCCCAATGGCAGCCTTGGCTCTGTTAGAGGAACCTGCTGATGCAGGATCAAGAGGCAGTGAGTCTTCAGAGACCACGTAGACCTGCCGGTCCAAGATCTGGATCATCAGCTGATTCAGGATACCAAGAGGATCCTACTGGATCACTGCCCTGAACTTCTTACAGTCCGATTTACAGCGACTTCTTATTTCTCACGTTTGCACCTCGATAATCCCGTTGGCACAAGTTTCTGTAGCAAAGGGATCTAATCATGATGCTTAAAATAGGTATTAGATGCCATAATAGGTCCCCTTTAAGTTCTGGTGTCGGTTCTTAAAATACAATCAAGAAAAAAAAGAGTGTAATGATGAACTAACGCTAAATATTAACATTCACAAACCCGTATGAACATAATAAATCCACAACTGTTAACAGAACGCAACACAAAGCAAAGAACAATGTTACCCATAATGCAATGCGGTCAACACAACCACAGCACGTTACTCTGTGTTCTTTTACAGCTTAAATCAAAAGAAATGCCCCCGAATAAATTATTTTTCCAGGTATTTTAAATTTTTTTTACTTGTTTTGGCAAGTTCCTTGTTAGGATGAGCAGTTTTTACTGCATATTTACCCTCATCATATTCAAATGGATCTACTTGAGGGAGGAGTGTTGTGCTCCCGCATGAATGCTGAATTCCACGTTGATTGGAATGTTCAAAGAAACATGCGTGGATTTGGGCGTGCCCACAGTTTTTAGGATTCACGTTGAAATCCACGCACTCTTTGTACATGAGGCCCCAGGTCTCCTACATTTGGGTCCTCCCAACACCTCCATAGAAGAGGTTGTATTTACTCTGACAGAGATAACAATCCAACAAGTGAAGAAAAGCTTAAGGTATTAAGAATATAATGCGCTCCTTATAGTAACACCTCTCTTTTTGCCTGCTATGTGGACAGTCACACCTGGAAACTTGGTGGATCTAGGGTGTGACGTAGTTTCTCAACTGGACCAAAGGTTGTGCTTTTCTGGAGGAATTCTAGAATATTCCTCTCAGAATCTGCTTGAGCCGCTCTACCAGTTTTCTTTTCATAAATATTTTTATCCCAATTTTCTTCCCCATTTCCCCCCTAGTGCTAAGTCAGTCCTGCATTGCTCCATCTACCAACTGCAGGACGGCCTACACTGAGCTCAAGTCTCCTCCTTTATTTGAGGAGTGAGCAGGCCGCTTCTTTTCACCAACAGGGTGGGTCTTCTCTGGCCGGACGTAACGCGTGGAAGGACGTTATTCCAGCCAGATCCTAACCCTAACCCTCCCCCCATGTGGCGCCCCGGCTGGCCAGAGGGGACATGTATAGCCCGGGTGTCACGTCTGGGGGTAAGGTGTGGACCCAAACGCAGGAGAGCAGGAGGCGGGAGGCAGGAGTCGGCAAAAAATAGGATTTATTTAACAAAAGGGAAAAAACTAAGCGCTGCTTGGCAGGATCAAAACAAACTAAAGGGGTCAAAAAACTTGGAGGAGGAAGAACGTGGCAGGAAACATGAGGAACAAAACAGTACGGTCCGACAGGGAACAAGGGAATGACAAGACCAGATATACACAGGCAGGGCTCCAGACTAACTTTTTCACAGGTAGCACTGGTGCCACCTAGCTTTTCATTTAGTAGCACCAAAACAAATTAGGTAGCACCATATTTTTCATTGCTAACATTAGTTAAATTATTAAGCATTAATTACCTGTTTACAGATTAACAATCATTATGTATAGGAAACACATATAGCCTACAGTTAGGCTAATTAATGTTTACTACTCAGAGTTAGTTGATACATTAAAAGTTGGATAATATAATTTATATAAATGCTTAGTAATGTTAATGTACTAACTAATGTTAGGCTAATTGAGGTGACTTTATGGTAAAGTGTTACCTCTGTGTATTTTTATAAGATACCTGATCATTTACCTACAAAAATGAGACACACTCCTTACCTTCTGCATGAGCGTGTTCAACCTCAATATGGCCAATAAGCAAATTGCAGATTAAGCAAAAAATAAGCAGAAAATTAGAATATTGTGATAAAGTCCTTTATTTTCTGTAATGCAAAAATGTCATACATTCTGGTTTCATTACAAATCAACTGAAATATTGCAAGCCTTTTATTATTTTAATATTGCTGATCATGGCTTACAGCTTAAGAAAACTCAAATATCTAAAAAAATTTGAATATTCTGGGAATCTTAATCTTAAACTGTAAACCATAATCAGCAATATTAAAATAATAAAAGGCTTGCAATATTTCAGTTGATTTGTAATGAATCCAGAATGGATGACATTTTTGTTTTTTTAATTGCATTACAGAAAACAAAGGACTTTATCACAATATTCTAATTTTCTGAGACAGTCCTGTAAACTTGCTGGCGTGGTTGTGCTTGAACCACTTCTGAATATCCATGTTACACTGTTAACGGAGCAGCAGAGAGCAGCGTCTTGCAGATCAGTGACGGACACTGGCTGATTTATGGTACCGCGTTGCACCAACGCAGATCTTACGGAATAGGATACGCGGGGACGCGAAAGTACGGTGCGCGTCGCCGCGTACCTACGCCATAGGCTACGCCGTGGATTTAACGTGGAACCATAAATCAATGCGCGGGCGCATTTGTCAGTTTTCTTTTCGTCTTTTCAACTGAGCAAACACATAAACTGAGGGTGCAATGCTTATGCACCCTCGTAGAACCGGGCCTGCCTGTCCCCCGTATCTTAACCACGGGAACTGGCCAGAAAGCTGTACTTTTTTTTCTTCTCTCCACTCTCCCCCGCCTCTTTCGCCAACCTGTCACTCGCTTCATCAGAAGAAGAAGAATCCATCCATCCATCCTTCTTTTCCTCCTCCTCCACCAGCCTCGTTTGTTGCCTCTGGCACATCTTTCTTCTTAAAAGAATCGACTATAGACCGCTTCATACTGCATCTGCTTTGTTTACCTTTTTGAGCGCGCTGCGTGTACGCGCGCGTTAACGCACTAACGCACTAACGCACTAACGCAGCCGGGTGGGAAAAAAATTTTTGTTTTTTTTTTGTTTTTTTTTTCCACTAGTCCTCTTGCAAGTAGCACCGGAGCGACCTCATTAAATTTTAACTCGCACCTTAATAAATTAGGTCGCATATGCGACCTAATAGGTCGCACTCTGGAGCCCTGTACACAGGGGATAACGAGACATGACGAGACACAGGTGCAGACAATCAGGGCAGATGGGAGACAGGCGGGGCAAAACAGAAACTGAAAGCTGGGGGGAAGTGTCAAACCTTGACACCGGGACTGTTGCATGTTTTTGTGAGGGTAGGCCACATTAGCTACCCAAGGGAACACGGGGAAAACACGCAAACTCCACACAGAAAGGCCCTTTCGCCAACCCCCCCCAGGGTGTGGGTGCTGAAATCATGGGGGAAATTAACACGCACTCAGGACTCACAGCGTCCCTGGCAGGAATTGAACCCAGGACCGTCTAGCTGTGACTGCTCAACACAGTCTCACTCCGGAGGCGTCGGAATCCGACAACCGGTCAAGAGCCTTTGACGACATCTACTGACGCACAAGGTACCCTTCTGCGTCTCTTTCAGATGCAAATAGGCTCCTATTGGCTGCAATGTAATCCCGTCTACGGCTATATTTGATGCTCGGAGCAGTTGATTACCATGAGCGGTTTCCTCATTCCTCTTTTTATAAAAATGCATATACTTCAATTTAAAAGATGGTTTGATGACATTTCTAGCGAGAAATTTTCAGACACAAATAGAATACACCAAATTGTATGACATCTCCAATGTAATCCCGTCTATATGTGACGCTCAGAGCAGTACTTCAATTTAAAAGTGTGGTTTGATGACATTTCTATATGCATTTTCCCCCACAATCTCTCTTCAGTGAGTGTATATTTTATATTAAAAACATTACTGTTTACTCAAGCGTACTCCTAAATTAAATACTTACCTGCTGTATTCTACTGCCCTTATTTTTAACAGCTTGTGCTCTTACAACGCCATATTAAAACAAATTATAAACCACATTAACACTTCATAGAAACAAAATAGATCGAGGGATGAGGTCTGAAAGATCTGTTTTGAAACGTTGCTTAATACGTTACGCCACTGAACGCAACCCTTTCTATCTGCGAAATAGAGCAGCAGGACAAAACGTTAATACTGCGGGTATACTGAACTAAATGCTCTTGTTTGGAAGTCATACCATATTAAAACCAATTATAAACCACATTAACACTTCATAGAAACAAAATAGATCGAGGGATGAGGTATGAAATATCTGTTTTGAAACGTTGCTTAATACGTTACGGCATGCCGAGATAGGCATCAGGACAAAACGTTAAAATAGCACTAATGTACACTAATAAATGCATATATTGATCTTGTCCATCACATACATCTACTCACAATATAAATATACATTTTATGGTCACACTTTGTCTATTGAAAAATGAGCGGATATATGATTTCTGAACCCTAATGTCAACATCTGTTATGGGATTCTGTTATAGTGGGAGTCCCCGTATGGAGCTAGAACAGTCTCATAATTCACAAATGCACAGGACAAGTTTTACAAATGCACAGACCGATTTGCAAATACACACACCGTTTCACACGTGCACAGAACAATTCACACGTGCGTATGACAAGATACACAAATGTATTTTTGATGCACACACAAATATAACCTGATTTACAAATGCACAGAACAATTCACACGTGCGTAGGACAAGATACACAAATGTATTTTCGATGCACACACAAATATAACCTGATTTACAAATGTTTTTTTGTCTGTGAGTTGAGCTGGATTTGTGTGTGACTTTTGAGACTCCCCTGACGTGACTAGATCCACACATAGGTTTTTTTTAACACAGAAGGATCTGCAACCAATCAGATGTCTTCCTTTGTTCCAGCCAATCATATGAGCGCACCCACGTGGGGGACGCAGAGCAGTGGATAAAACACGATTTACTCTAAACCAATCAGATTAAAGGGGCGGATACACCTGCTGTTTGAGATGCGTTAGCGCCGTTCGCTTAGAAAAGTGATTCATATTTGAAGTTGGTGGAGAAAAGATAAATAAACAAGACAGCAACACGGGATGGAGAGCAGATCACTGCTCAGATTTTTTTGTGATCCCGGTGTTCTGCCAATTTCTGCTACCTATCAAGAAAATTTGTGTATCTTGTCCTACGCACGTGTGAATTGTTCTGTGCATTTGTAAATCAGGTACAAATATTATGGAAGACAACACAGTAAGCAGGCTAAAAATCAATAACCATTTACCCGATTTTTGTTATCTGTGACTGTGATTGTGGGAAAGTATGACTATTGTGGAATCCATGAGCGCATTTAAACATGAATCATTAACACAAAACTGGACGCTAAACAGAACGTGACACGGAATGAGAATATTATTTTTGTCAGACGAGGGGGTGCTTTTCACGGCAGGGGTGCTGAATACTGCACAACACCGGGGTATGACAACTGCAGAACAAGTATAGGCGCACAATAAGAAACACTTTTTTCTCCATGAAAACACGTGATTTATTTATTATCACAAATAAAAAAAATGAAGGTGCCTCCTGTGGCAACCTTTTGCTGAATAATACTCGATTTAACATTCAAATAAAATATTTCTCCTTTTGCATGTGGAGAATCCTCACCACAAGTTGAGCCATCCCCACCCCAGTCCTCAAATCAGGCACCAACAAGCATCCCTGCGTAATGCTGGGCAGATTAGCACCTTCTTTGCGAACGTATTAAATACAGACGCAATCACAATCCCCGCAAAAACTTTCAGGCTTGGTAAATCTCATTGCGCGTGGTAAATGGAGATATTTGCATTTTCCCCTCCCAGTATTTAGCGATTTCTGGCGGGTACGCCCCATATTGATTATTCATCAGGGTGAAGGTACTAAATGAACAGCGTGTGCTATTTTGCTCATTTGAGAGGCGCAGTCCTCTTTGCACGCTGTTAGTAGATCAGCTGGCACATTGGTTTGCGGGTGCTGTCAAGTTTGCACACGTTTTTACGCACGCAAACCTTTAGTAAATCAGGCCCACAGAAATGTATTAGCACTATGATATATTATAAATTTGATCATCCAAGATCATCCTGTCAGACTGGGGAAGGCGTTAAAGGGTCTATAAATAGCCATGCTAAGTTAATGGGAAATTTTCAAAAGGTGAAACAATCAGTATTTAAAGGGGGAAATAAACTAAGAACTGGTCCAAATTGAATAGTATGACTGTGTATAATACTATCATCGATATCTTAAAGATATCTGGCCACAAAATACTTGTTAAAAGATTTTGACTGATTGTTTCCAGCTTGGCCCCTAAAGAGGTCTCTGAATCTACAAGTCAAACATCTATGATGTGTACCAACAAGAAAATCAAACTTTGTCGTAGTTCAACAGTGAAGACATCGTTGGAAAAGTCTTGACCTCAGGAGCAACATATGTCAATATGAGATTTGTGGGCAATTCCTGCTCCCCAAGGTGTGCCCTTTGAACCTTGTACCTGTGACACTTTTGAAGGCCTATAATTCAACAACAAAATATGCTAGAGACATGGGGTCAACAGTTTTGGAAAGCTCTGCACCTCTACTATCATGCCCGACAGTAGTCCAATAGGGGGCGCCACTGAATAGGGTCAAAACCTATAAAAAACATGATTTCACCCTCTTACCAATACAAAAGTCAAAATCAGACCAGACAGGCGTGCTTCCCCCCCTTAAAAACATATAATAAGCTTGCAAAGTTCGTGATCACAGTTTTATAAGCGCTAATTCATTGGAACTACAAAAGCTATGAGGTAGCACAATGCTGTGTATTGTAACTTGGCACAAATTGTAGTTCTGTAACCTCTTTCGGTTTAGGGTTAAGATGTTGACATTAGGGTTCCGAAATCATATATCCGCTCATTTTTCAACAGACAAAGTGTGACCATAAAATGTATATTTATATTGTGAGTAGATGTATGTGATGGAAAACATCAATATATGCATTTATTAGTGCTATTTTAACGTTTTGTCCTGCTGCCTATCTCACCAACAGGAAGGGTTGTGTTCAATGCCGTAACGTATTAAGCAACGTTTCAAAACAGATATTTCATACCTCATCCCTCAATCTATTTTGTTTCTATGAAGTGTTAACGTGGTTTATAATTTGTTTTAATATGGCGTGACTTCCAAACAAGAGCATTTAGTTCAGTATACCCGCAGTTAGTATTAACGTTTTGTCCTGCTGCTCTATTTCGCGACAGAAAGGGTTGCGTTCAGTGGTGTAACGTATTAAGCAACGTTTCAAAACAGATCTTTCAGACCTCATACCGCAATCTATTTTGTTTCTATGAAGTGTTAATGTGGTTTATAATTTGTTTTAATATGGCGTTGTAAGAGCACAAGCTGTTAAAAATAAGGGCAGTAGAATACAGCAGGTAAGTATTTAATTTAGGAGTACGCTTGAGTAAACAGTAATGTTTTTAATATAAAATATACACTCACTGAAGAGAGATTGTGGGGGAAAATGCATATAGAAATGTCATCAAACCTCACTTTTAAATTGAAGTACTGCTCTGAGCGTCACATATAGACGGGATTACATTGGAGATGTCATACAATTTGGTGTATTCTATTTGTGTCTGAAAATTTCTCGCTAGAAATGTCATCAAACCATCTTTTAAATTGAAGTATATGCATTTTTTTTAAAAAGAGGAATGAGGAAACCGCTCGCGGTGATCACCTGCTCCGAGCGTCAGATATAGCCGCAGACAGGATTACATTGCAGCCAATAGGAGCCTATTTGCGTCTGAAGAGACGCAGAAGGGTACCTTGTGCGTCAGTAGATGTCGCCAAAGGCTCTTGACCGTTTGTCGGATTCCGACGCCTCCGGAGTGAGACTGTGTTGGACTGCTGCACTACCAGCTGCGCCAACGTGTTTTTTTCAGGATTTTTCATTCTTCTTATGTTCCTTCTACTGATGGAACTTCTATCACTTGGAGTGTGTCAACCACCACATCAGGTTGGTTAACCTCTACAAGTTCAGAATGGATCTGGAAATCCCACAGGACCTTTGCTCCTTCATTCTCTCTTCATGCTCTTGAAGGTATCTCCCATCTTGACTTTGGCATTTTCATCCCATGCTTGGCACATGTGTCTTTGTACACTATCTCAGCTTCTTGTTTTTGGATTTCTGCATATGGTTTACCTGCCAACATCTTAGACCCTGCTGTTATTTACTGGATTGTCTGGGGGGCATCTTTGAATGGCCTGCAGCTGGGGTCTCGTCTGATGCTGGAGACCCCAGCCTCTATTGCTCTTGTACTTGATCCTTGTGATCTTGTGCGTGACAACTCTTCCTCTTTCTCCTCTTCGAGTTTCAGCTACCTGAAATATTTCACTAAGCAGCTCATTGCTGTAAACCAGCCTCCATTTCTTCCATCTTTGTTATTTTGTCATAGATGGGGGTTTGACAATCACTGGTCCCCAGTCCTATATCTTCTGCTTAGTGTCCAGTCAGCATATTGGACTTGGGTGGAATCTTAGATCCTAGTATTTTTTATCAATTTATTTTACTTTTGCAGCCTATTTTTCCTGTTTGGCTTTGACAATTTTGCAACTTGAATGCTCTGGGGTTTGGACTATCGTTTTAAAAAAAAAACTATATAAGCTGTGGGAGTTTCTGGTGGACATTTTTCACAGTTTTGAAAAATACAATCAAATGCTTACCAGACACTGAAAATTGACTATTTTTTTTGCAGCCTTAATCCTATAATGCAGCAAATCCTGCTATTTTTGTTCTTGCAAACTCTTACTGAAAGGCTGATTCTTCACATTTTTGTAGTATTCGGTCTCCACCATTAAAAGAAAAATAAAAAAACCCACTTGTCCAAACATATCAGATTTTGATGAAGCGTCAGTGTTGACTTGCCTGAAATCGACCATTCAGCTCTAAGTTACAGCAAATGCTCAGCCTCCGCTCTGGCTGACAATCACAGCAGCAGCTCATTAGCAGAGAAGTTGCTGATGTGAAACGACACCGAGACCAGCCTGTTGATTGTTTGGTGTGGAAAAGCACTGAGGAGAGAATCGTTAAAACTGCAGCTGATGGACTTAAAGCTGAGGATAAAAGAAAGTTAGCAGGTGCCTTTCACTCACTGTTCACAGAGTAATTATAACAAAGCTGCAGGAGGGGGAAATATTATTTCAGCGCTGACACATTAAAATATACAATATACATGTGCCACAATGTTCAGCAGAGTAACATCTCTGGTTTAAGTGGCTTTAAAAGCATTAGTCATTCTCGGATGGTTTTGTAAAACTCAAGGTTAAACATACATTTTCCTGATTTAATGCTTTTCCTGAAGCAGCCTTATTCTTTTGTGAAAAAGACACATCAACTGCAAAACCAACAATCTTGACGTTAATCAACTGCTTTTTCGGAGGCAATCAATGACAGGCGGTGCTTAAGTGTAATGTTCCATTTGTTCGGTAAAATCAATGATCATCTTCACTCTACAATCAGTTTACCATTTTAAAACATGATGGACTCCTTACATCAACTTAAAAGATCCTTTAATGATATCAGGTCAGATTTTTATGGTATATTCTGGAGTGTGCCACACAACTAAGGTCTCTGATATCTCATCTTGTTTAACAGCTGAAATGAACTGAAGCATTACAGCAGGTGACGTTCACGCCTGACAGTGAGCGAGTGTTGCATGTTGCAGATAACTGTTAGTAAAACTGATATCCGAATGCCCACTGCGAAGTTCCAGATATTCGAGCATTCCAGTCTATTCTTAGAAATTGGTGTGCTACTTGGGGCGTGTATCTCTCACCTACAAACTAAATCAACGCATATCTATGTGTGATGTAAAGTGGGATTTAAGATGACAGTTGTTTCAGGTTATAAATGACACCAAGCTATTTCTATAAATCTCTCTTCAAATAGTTTTATTAAATAATGACTAAGGAGTAATTTTGGTACTTTATAGCAACAGAAAAATGCATTTGACAGCCTCTGTTTGACTTTTCTTCATATTTTACTGAAAAATCTACGACCGCCACTTTTGAGACTATGATGGCTGTTTTTTCCCACAATTGCCCACAAAGACGCTCACCTGAGACGGCTAGGGAATCTATTGCAATTTCAACTACCAAAGGGGCACAGCAAAGGAACGGGACGCTGAAAGAAAGAGTAGGGTAAACTTAGTAGAGTTTGAAGTCCAGAAGATACCAGGATTGGGTAAATGGAAAAGAGCCCCTCCAGTGTTGTCTTCAGGTCCCAGCATGTAGGCGTAGGTCCTTGAACTCAACCACTCAGGGACAGAGAACTACACAGCAGCAGCTTCCTTCCTGATTGCCACAATCAATACAAAACTGCCGATACATCAGTCAAGTGGAGACTCAGGGCTGTAAGAGGGATTGTCCTTTAAATCTTGTTAATGGTTTGTGGTGATGCCTCTTGTCATGGTATCTGGATTGCAACAAGTTTGCGCAGTGCCCTTTCTGCTGTGCATGTCCCTCATCAAATCCAAAATACCGTACTTGTATTTCTACACAACTGAAGTTCCACTGGTCTTTGAGATAAGTGTTTTGGGGTTAAAGATTACAATTAAATGTAATGCTTCCATACCTTCATGCATCCAGACTTGCAAATGTTGATTGGTTGGTGTGACTAGAACACAAAGAGTGAAAGTTCACATTGGTGGACATGACTGTAACAGCGCACTGTTCTTATCGACCATCATATCAGCTGGTCAACTGAAGCAGCACTGGAAGGAACTTAAAAGTTACTGTGTACTGCTTTTGATATGAAAACTACTGGTAATTTTTCCTAGCTGGAAGTTTGACATTAAAGTATGAAATGTAGGAAGATGTATTCATGTCACCTTCTTTCCCTTCAGGAAAGGGGTCCTGTTCTTGTACAGGCCTGTTCATTGTCAAAGTTTGCTGTGTCATTCATCACATCTCTGCTTATCATGCTGTGACAAGTCAAAACATAAATGTGTGCTTTTGTTGCAGAACGTAAACACCAAGGTAGATAAATTCATCAAGAATAAAATTGACTTGAATTAATTAAGTCCTTATTTCAGCAAGTGTCTGTTTGTGTTGCACAAACACTAACTGAGCTGCGGAGGCAACTTATTTACTGGACTAAAATTACCTCTGGACCGGCAGTAGTCCTGAAATTACACTCCAACGTATGCCTTTAGTTAGGATGATGAAGTCTGTAATCAGTAATTTACAGACATTGACCCTGGAAGTCATGTTGAGGCCTCGCATTTTATTAAACAATTACCTTTTAGTCAAAATTAAATTTGAATACTGAGTTAGAGTTCAGTAACTTCACTTCAAATTTTGAGAAGTGACAAAATCTGAAAATGGCTACTGGCTCATGTGTTTAAGTTACCATGGTAACGGTTAACATAACAGGAGCTTTTTGTTGAAGCCCTAAAGGTTTTGCGCTTTCAGAAAGGCTTTGAGTTTGATGAAAAATAAAATGTTTCTCCCTCCGAAATGCAGCCACACGTGTCATCTCGCTGTCGTTCTTCTGCTGATCGGGACTTCTGTTTTCCAAAGTCTCCGTTGAAGCTTAGGGTTGATTCATTTCTGTATGTTTGTCATCTTAAAATATCAGATCATTACGCTATACTGTAATATAATATCACAGGATGTGCAGCAATTGCCAAAATTATGCTGGAAAAAAGGCAACAAAAAGATTCCCACCCGCACATCAACAAATTACTGACATGTGCATTCAGAAAGGATCAAAATTATCTCATGACCTCAGTGTTTGGTAAAATAGGGTAGGTAATTTGCAGGAAAATTTTACTTTACAAAATCGCAGACATGCCGCTTTTGGACGGGATTAACATCATAGTCCTCCTCTGTGATTATTTCAAATTACTGCAGGTCCTCAGATCATTTTAATCCTGTGTGAATGGGGCATTAGGCTCTTTTCACATATGTTGGAGCACATCATGATTTGGCCTCAGTGCGCTCCAGCTTATTCTATATTGCTTCATTTTTCATTTTACTTTGGTTCATGTTCACAAGTGCTGTTTTCTGTCCAAACGCCGCTGCAGAAGCCCCTGCTAAGTGTCAGTGCTGTCATTGGTCAATATCATTTGTAAATGAAGCACGACTGCTGCTGAAGGGTTTCTCTTTTAGCATCACTTTCCTCAACCATGGCAGTGTGTGAAACCACATCCTAGTTGTTATCTGGTCCACTAGTCCTCCATCACTATATAGTAATTCATATGTAGAGAAGTATGCAGTTAGTTTATCAGCTGAATGACTTTCAGACTCTGCTGCAGTAATTGTGTCAGCGCTGTTCATCACATCATCGCTGCCGCACACATAAAACATAACTGATCACCGCTGGTATAAACATCATTACTGTAAAGACAATTTTAATCATCTGAGATAAAATGAAATCACACTGATGCTGTCTTTGTTTTATATTTCTTTTCAATGCGCAGCCTTTCCACTCCACTGATCACAAATTTCTCACGTACCACCAGTTAAAAAACCATTGCCATCAAAAATGTACTGGAAATTATTTACTCTTTTGGGGACAGTCATTTTCCAACTTTTCTAAGATGTTATATACTTTTTCATCTTTATTCTTACAGTCACTCAAATCATTTTGAATAAAGCAAATAAATTATGATCATGGGTTATAAGTCAAATGACAGAGAGGTTATGCTGCTGAACTAATAAGATGCCATCATGTTGGAATAGAAATTATTATGGTAACATTATGTTAACAACCTAAATAAACTGGACCTTGTATATTTTCCTAAATTGTTTATGTGTTCCTTCACAAACCACACCAGCTGTCTCTGGAAGCTGTTTGGGCTCAAACATCTATAATCTGCCAGTAGTGGGGTCAAATCAGGATCCTGGAGCTGTCACACCATAAACGGACCGCACCAGAGTTCACTTACAGCCGTACTGAGACCACCCCATCCATACACCGGAGCACGGTTGCTGTGTTTACACTGACACAAGTGATCCGTACTCATGTCCAGGGGGGCTTTATGTCAACCTAAATGGTGTCACTGTGAAAACACCCTTAAACAGCAAAGTTGTTTACATTATTTTTATGGTCTGTCATACACAATATAACATGTTTTAGGGTTTTTATTTATCTGTTTTTTTTTTATTCCTCGCACTCTATTTCCTGTGTTGGGCCACAGTCCTATGTGGTTATGAACTCATTTGAATTGTGTGATTATGTGAACAGTTGAGGCTTTGGATCAACCCAGGCCCAATTCTAGGCCTGGGACTGAGACCACGCTCGATTTTTACGACACCTGGCCGCATGGCTTTGAGAACAAAGGAACCCCCATGGACTCAAAGCTCAAGCAGGATTTATATTATGTGACCCTCCAGTGATAAGGAAGAGCCCCCACATTGGGTATGGTCTGGACCCCAAGCCACAGGGGGGGCCACATTGACTTCCTGGGCCCAGCTATAAAGAGCAGACTCCCCCTCTGTCCGGTCTCTCTTCTCGTCCGCTCTCTCTCTTCTCTCTTTGCTCTTTCCTACAGGATCTCTGCATCTCGGACCTGCTGAGAGGTTCCCTGTGAGCAGGAACTACCACTTTAGCATGAAGGGCGACTAGCCACGGACCGGCCTCTCCCGCGATCGTGTGACCGAAGAAGCGTCTTGTCTGGAGCGCTGCACGAGTAACCCACGAGGTTCCGAGCCCCAGAGAAGCCGAACCAGGGATCCTGCATGCCTCGACGTGAACGCCTTTGGACCGACCCGGAGCTGAAGGAGGCCAGCCGCTGCGCCCATGCAACACCCCCTCATCCACGGCACGGATAACAGGAGAGAGTGAGAGCCGTTCGTTATCAGGATCCCCTGCTGAGCGTAACCACCCGGCTGTTCATCAAAGAACACTGACCGGCCAGACCAAACCACTTTTTATTCAACTACAAGATCCACATAAGAGGCTGTTTGTGTCTGGGCAGAGAAACTTAGTTAACACAAGTATAGTTTTACGTTGTGAGCTGGATCGCTGATCCCGTCACAACTGTGCTTATTAGTTTATGTGTGTTTGTTTATCTTATTGTTTTCTCCTCTCATACTACTACTACTCCTCCCACACACACGCACGCGCTTATCTTGGTCATAAAACCCCCAAGCTTGTTTCACTGTATGAGACGAAATCTCTCCGCCATTTTGAGTCACGTGACACACACACACACACACACACACACACACACACACACACACACACACACACACACTCCCTCCCTTCACTATCATTCTGAAGAATAATTTACCTTGAGACTGATTCTGCTGTTTAGTTATCATTTTCCTAATTACATCAGGTGGTGCCCCGTTTTGATTAAGTCATTTTGATAATTCCATTTGAAAAATAATCTACTTTATTAATTATTAGGGATTATTATTATTATTAAGGATTGTCCTTCGAGAATCATTAATAACTCTTTGATAACTGAACCAGCACCCCCTCTTAGGCACAGCACCTGTTTTTAATTTAAAAGTCAATTTCTTTAGTTCCAGTTCATCTGTCCTGAGTGTTTGCACCTGTGTCTTGTCAGTCCTGTCTATGTATTGTCTCGGCTTCCTTGCCTCCCAGCTGGTCTGTTTGATTCCCTGATCTATTTTGTGTCCTGTGTTAGGGTGGACATATTTAACTTTCATACCATCTTCTAACTTTTCATGTCATCCATTTTCTTTGGTTTATTATTGTGTTATTGTTCAGTAGATATCATATTTCATATCAAATATCATATTAATGTCTGAATATTGTTCCTCATCTTTCTGCACTTATTAGCATACTCGCCATCTTCATTTTGTATCACAAATGTAGCCAATAGGTTTTTCTCTAGTTGCACTCGGTGGACCATGTGTTTGGAACAAAGGACATGTGAGAGACCAAAATAGTTTCTTCTCATCTCCGGTTTGGATAAAGGGACAAGCCTCCAGGACCAGCCAACTACAGCAGCTGCAAAGTCTAAACCAAGCCCTCTCAGCCTATAGTATTAATGTTTACATGTTAGCCATGTGGCCATGTGGCCTTTTTATATTTCACCTGAGTTCTAGTCGGTGCTGACCCATGAGCTCATGTATTCTGTAAATGCTCCTGTTGAATTTTGATCAGATCAGTTCCTCCTTCCAATTTTTGAAAACGCAGTCAGACTTTCTTGGAAAAAGTACTCCTGGCCGAGTTTTTGAAGTGAAGGTTGTTTTTTTTTTGTATTTAGTTTTTCCTGAATTCCTGCTTGAGCAGTGCTTTGTGTCCAATAAAGGACTTTTGTTTGTACTCCTGTCGTCTCCATATCCTGCATTTGGGTCCGGATAACTCACATCAGAACACAATAAATCTCCTCTATAGCAGTAACTCACCTAACCAAGAAGTACCATGGAGTTTTAACTTACACTGTATATGGCTGGTGATGTCAGTCAACATGTATTTACATAGCACACTAAAAAACAACAAAAGTTAACCAAAGTGCTGGGTAAATTGCACAGATAAACATGTATTTATAAATACTCAGCAAATCTGTGTGGCGTACTTGATTCCACGTTCAGAACAAACGTTTGTGTGCAGGACTCTGGATTAAAATACGTAGACGAGTAGACTGAGTCAACAAAGAAAAGAGATTCACACACACAGGTGAGGTTCTTTGAAGGTTTTCAAAATCCCTGATAAACACACACAGTATGATAAATATCTGTTTTGATTTTGCTGTGACACTTGCATACTGCTCTTAGTAAAATGAAAGGTTGTGTAAAGGACAAACTGGTTTTTACCGTCTCCTTATACCATGGTTCAAACTTCGAATGATAATTCTGCCATGAGACCAGAATAGTGACACTCACCAAATGATCAGGTTGGGAATTTTGTGACCAATTATTCAGCCTTTATTTTCAAACCAAGTAAACAAATTAAATGGATAAGTTAGCAGTACATTGATTGCATTGATCTTCCCAAATTGTTAAAGCGGTGTTATAATTGCTGTTCCCATTTTTGCACTTGTGACCTTTTCTGTTTGTTACTATTTTAATGAAACTCTCCTCAAAGTCATAATTTTCTGCCTTTTCTTGCAGGAACATTTAATTTTCCTTCTCAAAAGAAAAGCATGAACACAACTGAACAAGAATGCCCTCAAGTCCTGCTGGAGCACCTTTATTTGCAGCTGGCTGGTTAAGAAGGCTAATTGAAATTAAGAAAAGTTTTTTTTTTCTTTTGTTAAATGAAATGTCTTTTGCTGCAGCAATGCTGACGGCAATAAGACGCAACTCTGTGCTGCGCCACCTACATGTGCCTATTATACAACCAAAGGCTGCTATGGCAACAGTGAGGGTGCAAATCCCTCCTTTTCTCCTCCCCCTCCACTTCTAGTCTCCACCCCTCTTTCTCTCCTCTACCTCCAATGTTCTCTCCCAGTGAAACCATTAAATTATCAATCCATAACCCCTTCAGGGCACATATCATCTACCCCCCTCTCTCTCTCTCTCTCTCTCTCTCTTTCTCTCTCTCTCTCTCTCTCTCTCTCTCTCTCTCTCTCTCTCTCTCTGTCAATATTTACAGAGGTTCTCATGGACTCTCAGGTTATAGTGTCTTATTCCCAAAGCACTGATCAGTGAAGACATTAGCACACACACACACACACACACACACACACACACACACACACACACACACACACACACACACACACACACACACACACACACACACACACACACACACAGCAGCTATGAAGTGAAATGGCCATTCCACCTAAATGAGCACTATTCAGCTCAACGCCCCAACTGACTCATACAACTGCCTGCCTCTGCATGTCCGAGTGTGTTTGTTTATCTTGCATTCTCATCTTCATCCATGTACATGTGTTCATTCAAGTGAATGCATGCATATACTCATGTGTGTGCTCCGTCAGTTTGTGTGATACAGTGATAGCCCACACATCTCAGGTAATCTCATGGTTGAGAAGAGAGATCCAAAAGGGCAGAGGAATATTCTACAAAAGTGAAATGACAGAGACGCCCATCTGGAATGAGCGAAAGACCAAAAATGACAAAAACCATGCATATGATAGTAGACAATTGTGTGTGTGACTGACAAAGACTGACAAAGTTGCATGCAAAAGTTTGGACACATTGTGTCACAATTTCTGTCACAAATACCATGGGATCCTGCAGGCAAATGACAACTCTGAGGAGATTGTTCCAGGAGGAGGACTACAAGGAGGACATTGCCAAGTACCTGAAACGAGAGAGGCAGAGCCTGAAGAGCAAGCTGAATGGGAAGAACTAAGTCCAAACCATCAGCACATATGCCCGGTATAAAATATGCTGGCAGGTAAGGCATACCTGCAATGCAATAGTGTACAGGGACAGCTGTACTGAGCATGGGTTGATAGTCCGAATGTCAAGATGAGAGATACCTCCAAGAGTGGTGGAGAATGAGAGGGTAAAGATCCTGTGGGACTTGCAAATCCAGACTGATAAACCGGTGATGGCTGACCAACTGCATATTGTTGTGGTCGAAAAGCTCGAGGAGAGGGCAGTGGAGATTGATGTGGCAATCCCAAGTGACAGCAGCGTCAAGAGGAACACGAGAAGGTGGAGAAATACCAAGGGTTGAAGGATTAAATAAATTGGTGTGGAGAGTGAAGACAACATTGGTGACAGTGGTAATTAAAGTAGTCCAAGCAGCAAGAGAGTGGCTCCAGGAGATCGTACTTGGTTTCCTGGCAACCAGGTCCTTCCAAAGGGAGTTGTCAGACCGGTCAGGAATCAGTCAGTCTGCACTGAGCTGTACAATGCCAGCTGTATGGGACGGACTCATCGGCGTGTCTGCTAGGTACCTCAGGTTCCCATATGATGCTGTTGACCACACAAACATAAAAATGCAATTTGCAACGATTGCCGGTTTTTCCAATGTAATCGGAGTGACAGACTGCACACACACATAGCAATAGAGGCGCCATCTGTGCATGAATCTGCTTACATACATCGGAAGAATTTTCATTTGATCAACATGCAAATCATATGTGATGAAAAAATGCCTGAAGAATGTTGTGGCAAGGTGGCCGGGATTGACCCACGACTTCTACATCCTTAGCAACAGCATGGTGGGGATGAGGCTCAAGGCTGGTAAGGTTCACAATGGGTGACCCTTGATAAGTGTTTTTAAAATGGAGACTATAAAGCCACTTTACCGTCATTAATGTGTATATTCAATAACCACATCTACTGACAGGCTATCCACTACAAAGGTGGCAGTTGAACCCCCTCACCAATATCACATGTTTTTTTGTTCACTTGTTTTTGCAAGTTCCTTGTTAGGATAAGTGGTTTTTCATTGATATTAATCCTCATTATTATATTCAAATTGATCTACTTGAGGGAGGAGACAGGCTGGAGTGTTGTGCTCTTGCATGTGCGCTCAATTTCACGTTAATTGTGATGTTCAAAGAAAATGTGCGTGAACTCAGGCGTATGCACAGCTATGAAAATCAGATTTTATTGGCATTTTATTGGCCTTGGCAAGATTTCTACGTAAACATTTATGATGAAATCCAGGCACTCTTTATACATGAGGCCCCAGGTGTCCGGTGAAGGAGCTTGAAGAGTAGGGAATTGTTAAGAATTCAACAATTCCGGTCCCATTATCGATTTCGTTCCCTATCGATTCTCTCATGGATTCTCACCCAATTATTTACAGTACAAATATAGTTCAAATAACTTTGGTTGCATTAACACTTTAATTTTCAAGTATGCACCAATATTTTGCACTCAACTTCAACCAAATCAAAGCTGGCTTAAGCTGAAAAACAGGAATTTCTTCTTTTTTTTAAAAAAAAAACAAAAAAAACAGGAACTTCTTCAAATGAACATTGTGACATAAACACAATCAAAATAATCAACTTTTAGACATTAACAGTTTTTATGCAGAAAATGTTTCTCACCTGGTCGATAGAGGGCGGCTGCAAAAGCGAGTCAATCTCCATTGACTCCTGTGTTAAAATGTCCCACTTTAGAGCAGAAATAATCATATTTACAGCCTGGTTCAAAAACTGCTGGGATTGATTTTTACCACTCCAGGAGTTTATATCAAGCATTAAATTTATCTCTCTTTTTCTTAAATAAAAAATGTTCTTCTCTACTCAAGTCGCTGCCACCCAGGCCCTCCCCAACCACCCCACCCACCGCCACGAGGTAACCCCCCCATAGACCACCAAAGTCCCCACCTGGCCAGGGACAGAGCTCCACCACAACGACCCCCACGCCCCCCACTACCCCCACTAACCCCACTACACCGTCGAGTCAATATATCAAACGGTGTATCCCATGTAAAGGTCTGACGGCAAGTCTGCAGATGTTTTGTAGGGGTTTGGCTGAAGGAGCTGTGAGCAAAGCTAACTATGATTGATATTTAGTGGGCACGTTCCCAAGGGCTTGCTGAGTGACATGGCTGCGCTCTGTACAAAGGAAAACAGGGTTCAGAACTGCTCTTCAGAAACTAATGGGTCACGTGACTGAATGCTTCATCCATTGTTATATGCAGTCCATGGTTGCACCTGACCCAGGTATTGTCCTTTTTCATGAAATATAACCAAACTTTGCTTTTCTGCATCAATGCCAAGTTGGAAACATTCTGAGCCAAAGTAC
Organism: Cololabis saira; assembly: GCF_033807715.1. Taxonomy (NCBI): domain Eukaryota; kingdom Metazoa; phylum Chordata; class Actinopteri; order Beloniformes; family Belonidae; genus Cololabis; species Cololabis saira. Next base: position 32,541,892 of record NC_084603.1, on the reverse strand, counting down.
AATGCGTTTACATGACCTTTAAATGGAATAGTGAGGCAGGGAAGTTAACGATTCCACAGAATCAAACTACTGGGAAAAAATATATTGCTGTTACTTCTGGCGGCCTTGGTGCCCCTTTAGCAATTTTCTAATTTGTTGGGAGGGGTGTCAAATAGACAATATGATACAATTATTTTATTTAGGGGAATTCAACCCTAGAATTCCCCTTATATGGATTTTGCTGCTGTGTGAAGTTTGTTTACCTCACTGCTATGTTAAGTGCTTTGTAAAATTGTTAAGTAAAGTACAAATACAAAAAAAAGGCATATTATTATTATCTTTATCATTATATACAGAGAATTGCTGAAGCTGGAGTTTGATATACTGTATATATATTCCATGCCATTCCAGTAAGAGAAGATAGCAACTGCCTCTCCAAAACCCAAATTCACCCAAATTAACATTCAACCACTCCCAACACCCTACAGTACTAAAAGATCTCTTCGTTAAAACAAAAAACATTAAAGAAATCAGATATTAGCAAAACAAAATTATTAGTTAGATATATGTATGTACAGTACTTTACAGCAGTCACATACGGAGACACGTATTATGGAGAGAAGCTTGGGAAAAATTATATAAGATTTTAAATATTTAAATTCTCAATAGTTTCACAGCTGGTTCCAGTAGATAGCAAAATCAAATATGCATAAGGTGTGCTCACTCACACATTTACAGAAATATAGATGCATTTATACTGTATATGCACAAGCCTTCTCAGTAAGACGAAATTATGCAATGTTTGCATCAGCAGATGCAAATTAATGTATATGATTACTGAGAAAACACATTGACCTATAGGGGCTCAGCACTTACTTAACCAGGCAGCTGTTGAAAACACCCAGTTGACAAACAATTTGAGCAAAAAGTTTATTCAGCAGATTTATGAGAATCGAAAAGCACACCCAAACAGACTGCTGTGTTTTTGTGTGTTTCTTTGCATCTCCATTTTCTCCTTTTTCATTTTTTCCAATTAAATTTCCTATCAAGCAGCACTGTGTTGCCAAAAAAGAAAAAACATAAATCACTGGTGCCGGAGCAAATGATTATATAGGCCAGCAGCAAATGAGAGCAGACAGTCTGATGCTCAACAAGTCACCCATACTGAACATCAGCTTGTCAGTGTCTATATTAAAACATGGCAGACGACAATTACTGTTTGACTGCCTAAAACTGAGGCGGCTGTCAAAAATGTCAGAACAAAGGTATTTTTAAGACCACAGGGGACATGACAGCTCTCTCCTGCCAGCCAGATGATGAGCTGTGTCATGGCCTCACCAAGAGAGGTCCGAGTTAACTACATAAGGAATTCTACATCTCTTTGATGTGATGTTGTGACATAGCTGAAGGTTTTTTAGCGGCTGCTCGGGCAGCAGGTAGCTGAGAGGCTGCAGCAGCAGCAACGGCGGCGGCGTGACTAGTCAAATCCGCATTAATTAAATGAGCTGCTGCTCTGCTGCGGCCCGCCCTGCCAGCAACAAAACAGCTGATGAGCAGAACCTGATCACGGATCAATGCTCCGGCCTCTCTGTAGTGAGGCAGGAACCAGGCGGAGACTCTGAACTAAGCTGTGACTGACTTAATTCCAGTTACACGACTGATCAGTTTGACAGCACTGCAATGACCAGAAAGCGATTCAAGGACAAAATCGAATCTCGCCACTGTTCTCTCAGACGAAAGAGCGACTCTACCACCTCTTGTGAGAGGGTAAAAGCTGTGCTGCACTGACCTCTGTAGCCTGAAGAGCAAATCCGCAGGAACTTTCCCCAGAGAATAGAAAAGCCTTTGAGGAGTTCAGCTCTCCCCTCTAAACTTCAACTAAAGACATGAGGATCAAAAATAAGGAGCAGTTTTAAACCCGAGTCCTCCTGGTCGTGGTACCTTATAAAGATTCTGGATCTTTCAGTGTGAGCTTGCAGCGCTGACTGATGAAATACCGATAATTAAACACATCTAAATAGAGCTATAGAATCAACCCTTAGAGATCGACAATCAATGATGTCCAAGAAGAAAATATGCAAAAGCGATGAGACTGTTAATCCCGAAGACGAGGTCTACATTGACAGTTCGGTGGTCAGCATGTTTTGACATCTAATTTGCTTAATCTTTAAAGCACTTTAGACAACGATGGGACTGCAGGTAAAAAAGGCCAAAGGGATATTTTAGTCCCTTTAAAACATTCCATGACTTTTGGCTCAAACTAGTCTTGCATTGCATACTAATACTAGAAAGGTACTGTAATGATGTACAATTAAAAACAATTCACATCCTGCAGGTATGCAAATAGGCTTTTAGCCAGGGGGGCGTCCAGCTGTCCTTGGGAAACCCTGCTTAAATACAAATGCTACATTTGTAACTGGACAGCCTAAAATACTTCAATTTTGAACTTTGGTAGTAGGGCTGGATGCTAGCGATATGCAGTATGCAATAGAATGCGTTTGTTTATAAATACTGTTGCTCATAAATTTGGAATATTTGTTTTTCTTTTTACACCTTTTCATGAAATGATTATAGATAAAAAGAACAATATTTCTGAAGACAAAATTATTACATTTTTATGGCCAACACTGTAAACGCATGCATACATGGTATATAATAAAACAATATCGTTTTTAGCATTATACTTTATACTGAGATAAAAATATACTCATAGAGCTGCTACTCCACCTGTCTATCCTGTGTGTTACATCTTCACCCGCAGCAACAACATAGTGACAGACAGTAAACTACTGAAGAGGCACTACTTAGTAAACCTGAAAACAACAGAGCAATTACTTGGTGATGGTTCGGGTTTCAAAGTGTCAGATGAGCAGAAGAAAAATGTAATTTGTACAGAAGTGTACCATAAAAGTCAGTACAAAGTGTTTTTTAGACTAAGTACTTCCACAGTGAAGCCTTCTGAGTCTGTCTGTCTGCTATGTGATATCGGCAACATCCCCCACCCCCACCCCAATGACATCTGGCCACATGCACCTATTGTATTTTTCAAACTGATTTAAAAAAATCTGGCACAAGTATGCAGATAAACATCACCAGTTATAAAGGGTTGATTTATAGTTCTGGCTACATTTATGCAGGATAAGTTAACATAAATTACTATAACTATGCAGATGACACACAACTTTACATTAAAATGTCACCAGGTGATAATCAGCCCATACAAGTGTTGAGTCAGATGCGCAGTACAAATCAACGAATGGATGTGCCGTAGTGTTCTTCAGTTGAATAAAAACAAACTTAAGTAGTTGTTTTTGGACCAAAAGAAGAGCGTTAAAGGGCTGGGACACACCGTCCCAACAGCCGACCGTCGGCAGAAAAGCAGTCAGACTGAAAGTCAGCTCCTGTGTCCCAGGAAAAGGAAAAAAGAACAACCATAAATGACTGATCGTTTTAGTCTAGAGTTCTGAACTGAGCCCGCTGTCATCAGTCAGTGTTTTCACTTCTGATAAAAGTCAAGAAGGGTCGAAAATACGATGGCTAATAATGAAAATATAATAAAATTCAAACCAATGCCATCATAGAGTGTAGTTTAGCGTTTGTGCCATCACTGTTTATCTAGTATGTTAACCATTTATTTCCGGTTACCTCTCATTCGCTAGTCAAGGGCGAGCACTCCACCAATCAGATCGATCAGAGAGGCTGATGTTTAGTCACCGGATCTACATGTCAAATTGGCCAAAATGAAAGCCAACTCCGACACCGACAGACGACGGCACGGGACACACCGACTCGAGTCAACGACCTTGTCCGATTGCCCAACGGTGTCCAACGGTGTCCAACAGTGTCCAACAGTGTCCAACAGTGTCCAACGGTGTCCAATGGTGTCCAACGGTGTCCAACGATGTCCAACGGTGTCCAACGACGTCCAACGGTGTCCAGTGGTGTCCAACAGTGTCCAACGACGTCCAACGGTGTCCAACAGCCGATAATCGGGTTGGTGTGTCCCGGCCTTAATAGTCAGCACACAGCTTTAGGCACGAAACCTGGATGTAGTGATGGACTCAGACCTGGACCTTCAGAGACACATTAGAATAATTACAAAGTCAGCCTGAAGAACACCTCTACCATTATATGAGTAATGTCTCAGTAAGATCTTAAAAAACGTCTCCGTAATTGAATTGATTACTGCAACATTGTCTTCATTAAGTCACAAAGTGCCTAAAAAGTCAATCAGACATCTACAGCTGATCCAGAACGCTGCTGCCCGAGTTTTTGCCAGAACTAATAAAGTAGACATTACTCTAGTTCCGAGGTCCCTACACTGGCTCCCTGTATCTCAGAGAATAGACTTAGAATAGACTGACTTCTGTTAGTTCAGAATTCACTGAATGGTTTAGGACCAAAATACATCAGAGATTTGTTGTTGCCATATCAACCATCCAGAGCTCTCAGGTTCAGGTCTGCTCTGTGTCCCCAGAATCAGAACCAAACATGGGGAAGCAGCAGCTTTCATGCTCCACAGATCTGGAACAAATTTCCAGAAAACCGCAGGAACGCTGAAACCCCCAGTTCCTTTAAATCAAGCTTAAAAACATGTTTTTTTTACAGCTGCCTCTGACTGAATTATTTAAACCCTTCTGAACTTAAATGTAAACAATGTTCATTTCAGTACTACACTGTAATTGTACTTTATGTCTAACTTTTCTTTACTATGCCAGTGCAATGCAACTCATATTGTTTCTTATCCCTTTACTTTTCATGTTTTTAATAAAGCATCTTGAATTGGCTTGTTGCTGGAATGTGCTATGCAAATAAACTTGCATTGCCTTATACAATGTACATTATTTAGTATTGGCAATTGTTCCTTGTTGGTGTTACTGAAAATAAGTGCAGTTTTTGACACTAAAGACCATAACATACCTATGGAGCGCTTGGAGCACTGTGGTGGAATTAGGAGTGTAACCCTTAAGATGGTTTATTGATTATATAAAGCAGTGTTTCCCAACCCTGGTCCTCGGGGCACACTGTCCTGCATGTTTTAGATGCTACCTAAAACCACCATGACACAAGTAGCTGTGTAATCAACAGAGTTGTCCAGACCTTTAAGACAAGCTGGTGACGACCGTTATTTAGAATCAAGTGTGTTGATGCAGGGAAACATCTAAAACATGCAGGACATTGTGCCCCAAGGACCAGGGTTGGGAAACACTGATCTAAAGGTTAGAGCTTTCTCAGTGAATTTTGTGACATACACATCTGCTCCTACCTTCATGACGTCTGTAGTTCCACAAGGGTCTGTGCTTAGCCCTGTGCTTTATTTCTCTGTACATGTACAGTACAGTACATGCTCCCGCTAGGTGGAATTATGTATGAGGAAGTATGATATATAATTTCAATTCTATGTAGGTGCTCTGTAATTACATTTACCTTTATCCATTGGAAGCCCTATTAAAAGGCTCAACGAAGATGTCAAAAACTGGATGCCTCACAGTTTTCTACAATTAAATAATAACAAAACAGAGGCCATCCTGTTAAGCCCCCCTATGCAAACTGACAGCCTAAAAGCCACCTGTATCTGCTGACTCTATTTATTAAAACACTAGTGAAAAATCTGTGAGTGGTAAAATTGTAGTTCTGTTCTTCAAGAAAGTGCTCAGTAAAGCATAGATTTTCCCCAAGAAGCGTGTGTTATACTTAATAAGATATATAATTCAGTTCAGTTCAAAAATACTTTATATATCCTAGAAGGAAAATTTATAAATGACATTCACTACAAATTACATCATCATGTAAAACTTTTAATTACACCTTGAACTTTTACAGCGATAAACAACCATACTCAATCACTGTCAAGAACATGATATATTTATGGAAAATGCAGAAATGCCCTTTTACCCAGGGTTATAAGTATATACACTAAGGAATATTTCGCTGGAGCAAAACAACTCAGTATTTGCCATTTTTTTGTTCAAGTTACCTTCATACCTAATAATTAAAAAAAAAAAGTTCCCTTAATAGTACTACAATCTCATATTTCAGTTTTTCGGCCTATTTGAAGTCTTTAAAAATGTCCCTTTAACTGGCGTTGGACTACATTTACCGATGCTCGGAGGGAATTGCAGGCATATCTCTCAGTATTGATAGATTTTCAGATGGGTATCATGAAAGTAGTAATTATGGCATTATGATGGCACCAGTGGACAGGGAGCTGAAAGTGTGCTGAACCTCTAATCACGCATCGTCACAGTACAGCAAACTGTGGACAGAGTGGAAAGACTCCCATCAATGGTGGATGGCAGTAAAAAAAAAAAAAAGTTTTATTGACCTGAATGCAACTCCTGGTTATAAAAGAAAAGAAGTTTTGTAGAGATGGTCAACTCGGGAACAGGGTTTGGATTTGATTCATTGTTTGATTTTTGAGAGACAGCAAGGGGAACGTTTTCTTCACAGCAGTCAATGTTTTCTTCCAAAAATACCTCAGAACCGGAGATGGTTTGTTAGGCTTCTAAAAATACTATTCACTATCATCATATCTATTATTGACTTAGAAAAGAGCAGCTCAACTAAATCTCATACCCAGATATTTTGTGAAAACACCAAGTTTTATCAGTCATTGAATCTGCTAATAAAGTGGTTTAAATAGTTAAGTGTAATTTTTACTGACTTTTAATGTGTCATTGTAGAAGTGTTTGCTCAGTCAATTATTGTTCAGATGAAAGATTTTGAATTAAGTTTTTCAAGTAAGAGTGGTTTTACAAAACACTCCTTGTATTTTGTTATTTGTAGAAGGTTTTTTTTCCTCCAGCTTCACCATGTTATTTCTGCATGAATTTCCATCTCTAAAAAACATTCCAATATTGCTGGTATATTAGTCCTTTTACTGAATAATGAAGACGAAAAGGTGATTTAAAATCCATTTGAACTTGGGTTTCCAGTTCAAACTTAACATTTTCTGTTGGCTGGCTGGAAATATTCAATTGAACTTGCACGCTGGTTGCTGGAAAATAATCTCCGTAAATAAATAATGAAAAAACAATTTTACTATTCCACAGGTTTGTTAATACATAACTGAAATGGGCTTGAATAGACTGCGTCAGAGTGGTTTTCTGTCTTGTAACCTCCAGTCAATTAGCCCAACCCTTATGAACCAATGCAGCACTAATGGAAACCATTACAAACCACCACGAAAGGCTGTAGGGAAACAGTTGGCTCAGGAAACCAACTACAAACCATTATCCAATAGATCTAATGGGTGTATGGAGGTTTTTAATGGTTTTTAATGTTTCTGTAACCATAGCTACAGTATACAGTAAAGATTCATCCGTTGGTTCCTCGTGGTGTCTTTTTCAAAGAAGTAATATACAGAGTTGACTACAAGCTACAAAAGAAAATACTGTAGGTTGACATTTAACAGTCTAACAGATGCAGAGGTTGATTTTGTTTCATTTAATTTGCTCTGAGATTACTCTGGAAATAGGTTGACTGTGCCCTCTCCCACTCGCCCACACATGAGGATGAGTAAAAGTTTTATGGAGACAAGCATGATTGGGTTTATTTGCATTAAAGGTTTTTGAGTTCCTGAAACACTTCAGTGTTTTGTGTGGAAGTGATTGCGTTTTATCTTTTATTAAAACTAAACAAACATCATATTGTGCACAGCTGTTTTTTTGTGGGCATGGGAATGCACCCTGATGCAGCTCAGTTGAGAAGGAAAGTGTTCCAGATTTCCTCCTCAACTAAACGTTATCTTGCTGTAAGTGAAATGGTCTATAAACTCATACTTTTCAACACAGGCCTTAAAACAATAGTTTGATTCGTTAAATTGTTTAAGTGCAGAAATACTTGAGACTGAGTGAAAGAGCTGAGGTTTCAATCTGCAGCGCAGTAGGGAGTCCATCTCACCACTGGAGCTGGGAAATGAAGAAGAACCTTGACCAAGATGAGGAATCCAGATACTTTACCTCTGAGGAGATAAAGGAGTGAGATCTTCCCTTCTCTGAGCATTGAAAAATAAAGAGAACACGGCATGCTTTTCTGTCTTTTTGGACTTTTCCAAAGTATAGGAATGACAAAGTCTAACCTTAGATCTCATCAGAGGCTTTATAAAAAACAGACAAGAATAATAAATATGAGGTTTTTATTTCTGGCCTCAAATTATGTCATAAGGTGAGATGTTCATTTGTTTATTTGTTTATTTATAGGATCCCCATTAGCTGATGTCGCGACATCAGCTATTCTTCCTGGGGTCCCCAATGCAATTTTAAAAGAACATAGTCCACATATACACACATTTATCGCTGTTACTGGTCACTGTAACACCGAGTCATAATATACACTAACAGCAAACGTTCTGTCTAAAATACATTAGTGGTAAAAAAAAAAAAAAAAAGGAATCATACAGTCATTACCATACCACGAAGTATAACCAACAAATACATTCCTGTAATAATTTATAGCATGTAATATATTTGTTACTCATTGAATTTTATGTAAAAAAATCTTTTGCTACCTTTTTAAAACTGTATTTTGATGTAATATTTTTGATGTTATAAGGTAATGTGTTCCATCCTATGATAGCTCTGTATATAACAGTGTGTTTTAAAAAGTTTGTTCTTGGCTTCGGTGCCAGTAAATGATGATAGGCATGATTGTCTGGTTGGATATTTATTGATGTTTCTAGTGAACACTATCTGATCTGCGAAACATTGTGGTTTTTTAATATTAATCAAATTCCTCATGAAAGTAAGGAAGGAAGTGCATGAAGGACTTCTGGCTATGATTTATGACATCACCAGCCTAGCCAATGGCAAACAGTGATACAGTCATTATAGTGTTAGGAATATTGTGACATATAGAGGAGAATGCTATAATCTATACAGTATATGGACACCATATACATGTTAAAAGCAAAGGTTTTGAACATCAAACCAACAAAAGAAGCGATTCTGTTTTTTACAAACTTTTGGTTTTGTTTTTATAATGTCTTGAAAGAAAATGTGTACTTGGTTGTGAGGACACAACAAACATCTTCCAGCTTTAGCTGGACTGTTTTCAAAGCCATCCCAGACAGAGAAGTCGGTGTGTTATCTTTGTGTTTGCAGTTCCTCCAACTGACAACTTTCATACCCTGTATCCAGCTCTGGCTTGAACATGTGAGGCTGCATTTCATGATTTGCCATTGTTGAAAATGTAAGTAATCTCTCAAAGTTTTGTTTACTGTCGCTTGGTTTGGAGCTCTGTTTTCCTTTCCTGATTGGCAATGGCAGTCGGGCATGTTCACCAGGCCCTACCACCCCTCACTGAAGGCTTACAGAAATTTAAACAATTCGAGCATGCGTCAGACAAACGATTACAATTTTTTGGGCGGTATGATGGCTGGGAAGAAAATGCAGGAGAACCAATTACAAAATTGTTTAGGAATGACTATCTGGTGAAACTTTAGATGCATGCAGAAAGGAGCAGGTCCCAAAATATTATACATAACTAAGCATCAACGGGATTTTCCGAAGTGCATTAAGCGTATCATTAGTTGTATTAGGATTCTGTAATTTCTATAAGGTGTCTTTCTATAGCCATGTCTCCCTGCGGTAAGTCATACTGTTCATAATAATGTAATTTTAATGAGTTCTATAACTGTGCTATAACTGCATATAATTTGGCTGACTTAAGATGAAGCTCCACTGATCATTAGCACAACTGAGACAGATTTATTAGTTTAATATGAAACCCAATCTTAATTGGTACATTTGTGTTGAAATTTTTACATACATACTTTAAAGCATAATATCACTATCACTTTTTCTTTTTTCCTGTAGCAGATCAGTTTCTAGCCACAACTCACATGCGTTATTTGCATTGTTTTATGTTTCAATCCTAAAGTAAATACATAAATAAAACCATAATTTTCACTTCAGATCACAAATAACATTGTGATTACAATTTGTAAGTTACTCTTAAATATGTTCCATTAATAAGGTAACTGCTCTTGTATGCTTTTATTTGTTTTACCGGATTTCATGTTACATGCTTTTATTTTGGTACTCTTCGCAGGAAGTAACAATCGCGCATCTGAAAAGTAGGTCAAGAACGCAGCGCTGAAGCAGAGCGCAGGCGGTACGCAAAAGAGACTGTGTTCTGCTGCTAAAGGCTAATCTACTGATTATTAAGCGCCTAGCTGGAATTGGGAACAAGGTAAAGTGTTTAAAATGACCGCAAAGCTAACAGTCATACAAGTTTAATTTGTTTGTAAGAGAAATTGCATTTATTTATCTGTTTTATCCATGGTGGACAGTAACAGAGTAAATTTACTTGAGAGTACTGTACTTAAGTACATATCCAAAGGATTTGTACTTTACTTGAGTATTAGATTTCTTTGGTACTTATTACTCTTACTTGAATACATTTCCAAGACAAATATTTTTACTTTTACTCAAGTAAATTTCTAGGAAGGCTGAAAAGTACTCTTACTTTCAGGTCTGCTCTTTTTTCTTCTTCCCTAAAATCCTATTGGACACAAGCTATTTTTGTCAAAGGAGGAGACCTATCACAGTGCACGCTCTCCACTGGGATATACGTAAAGCGGAATACGTAAAGCCTCCTCAAAACGATACCGCCAAAGTAGCCTGCGTTTGTCAAGACAGAGCCGCAATAAGTCAAGACAGAGCCGCAACAATGGCTACGCCTGCGTCAGGAGAAGAAAGATAATCCGCTGAGTCGTCTGAGTCTGATAATGAGCCGGACTCGGAGCAGGGACTTTCACAAAATCCTTGGCCGTATCTTAACTCAATGTTTGAGTTCGACCGAGTAAAAAACGAAGGCACAGACAAACCACAGACATTTATTTTCAAATGTTTATTGTGTCTGCCGAAGCAGAACTACCTCTCTGCTTTCAACAACTCAACAGCTGGTTTCAAAGAGTTAATTCTCAGAAACAAGAGTTAAAAGATCCTTAAATTAATTTAGAAAAAATATAATAATTTACTGATGTGGAAAATAAGAAATTTACTCTTACTCTTACTTTTACTTAAAGTAAATTTAAAAGCATTTACTTTTGGATACTTAAGTACCTTTTAAAAGCAAGTACTTTTCTACTCTTACTCGAGTAATATTTTGACTGAGCTACTTTTACTTGTAACGGAGTAAATTTTGACCAGTAGTATTTGTACTCTCACTCAAGTGCTGGGGTCGAGTACTCTGTCCACCTCTGGTTTTATCTAGCTCTTACGGTGTTTTCCAAAGGTGTTTCAAGGCTTTTCAAGGTGTGTTCAAACAATAAAGCCTGAATTATGGTTCTGCGTCAAAACCAACACAGAGCACACGCCGTCGCCGTGACGCTGTCGTGAACCCTTCGGACCTCTCCGTCACTCCATTTCGCTGCGGTGCAGTACCCCCATTGATCGCTAGGTCACGATCTTTTCCTGAATGGTTTATCTGACTTTTCCGGTCACAGTGAATGAAAGAGATAAGGACAACTATTGTGCAAAAAACCAAAACAAAAAAAAAATCACACATACACGAAGAAAAGAGCGCTGAAAGTTCACGACTGCTTTAAACCGGAAACCGGAAATGCGTTGCTACCAAGCAAACCAATCACAGCCCTCTCGTCTGCGTTTGGTCTGCGTCGCCTTGACGAGTAGTTACAATTTTTGGGAGGTACGCATCAGCGATGGCGTGGGCTTAGGGCTGGGCGATATATCGAGATTTTAATATGTATCGATATATTTTCCAACGCGATATGGTACGAGACAATATCGTTTATATCGATTTTTGGAATTTTTTTTTTTTTTTTTTTTTTTTTTTATGATTTTGATATAGCTTATTTTGTGACAAATGGACTTGAATGTTTTATTTGAGATTTGCACAAATGTTTTGTTATTTGCACAACTGTCAACCTCAGTGGAAAAGTCTGCCTGTTACTGTCTACATTGTATTAATTACAGTGTATTTTAATGTAATTGTTATGCAGGAAAGGGATATTTGTTTTATTTTATTCAAGAAGCATTTTATTCTATATATGCAGGCAGTTTATTTTTATTTCATTTGTTTTATACATCTTGATATTGTGCAGACCTCTGTTAATAAAGGTACCTGTGTGACATTTGGCACGAGGCTTTGTATTAAAACTGACAGTTTTTTTAAGGGTTTGCCTCAGAAAAAAATGAAGCTAACAAAGATGCTATGCTATAATGCTTTGGGGGAAACCCCAATTATGGCACAGAAAAAATATCGAGATATATATCGAGTATCGCCATTTAGCTAGAAAATATCGAGATATGACTTTTGGTCCATATCGCCCAGCCCTACGTGGGCTACAGTGCTGGGTACGCGTTGACGTGTACCCTACGGCGTAGGCACGGCGTCGTTTTGACGCAGAACCATAACTCAGCCTTAAGGATGACGGCTGAACATAAATAAAATTCTTTTTGAGAAACATCAGCACGCTTCACCATTGTCTGCCTTGGGTTCGCTACACAATTGTAGTTTCCCACCACTCATGACAAAAGTGAAGGATTTATTTAAAAAAATATTTACATGAAGGCTCTTGAAACTCCTACTTACACAATTTATACTCCTCCTTGGTGGAGGAGACCATTTTGGTTCCCCTGGACAGTAGGCTGAACTGGAGATGCAACACTGATGCTGTTAATACGCAGACTGTACACTTCTTAAGGAATAATTTATAACAATTATAATTTTCCTTCATTAGTCCCCCAATGGGGACATTCTTTCTCTACATTTAACCCATCTGTAGTCAAACTAAGAGCAGTGGGTTACCATTTGTACAGCACCCGGGGAGCAGTAAGGGTTAAGGGCCTTGCTCAGGGGTCCAAACTGATTATCCTCGGTTGCAATCCAGGGGCTTGAACCTCCAGACCCCGGCCCCTCTGGAACCACTAGGCTACCACTTCCCCTAGTAAGACTACAGTAGGTTCAGACCGCTACAGGAGATCTTTCAGACCGCTACAGGAAATCTTTCAGACCACAGCAAACTGCTGCAACAATTAATTTACCATCAGGATAAATACATTATTTTTTTTTAGTTTGAATTTTGAAAAGATCAATTTTCCCAACTAAAGCTTGGTAACATTCATGTGCCTTCATTTTCTATAATGGCAGGCTTTTCAGTGAAATAAAGAAAAGGAGTTAAGTAAGGTTGTGAACAAGTTACGGACAAGAGTGGGTCAAACTTTATCCACAACAAGCAAGAAAATAATAATTAAACTCCAAATTATTGTTGCTAATGATGCTTGTAAAAGATGATTACGAACATGTTCATATATCAGCCCAGTGTTAAATCACCACAGATCTGGTATATCCTTTTAACACTAATTGGATTATTTTGATAAAATGCCACTCAATCCCTACTGTAGCACATTGTGTGAAATCTTTTAACGAACAAAGAAGTCAAGGGGCAATATACAAACGCAAAAATCACTGGGTGTTACAGAAACAGATCCAAAATCAATTCACACTTGTGGTTCAACTGTTTGATATTTGAACATTAAATACTGTAGTTGTTAGGTTTTAAAGATTGACACAAGTTTAAAGTTTAACAAACGAGTCACCATGGCAGAGGGATTAGTGGGATTCAGCCGTTCATGAATGGCAACATTTGTACGGCAGACGGTTAGTCTCTGGAGAAACTAACACAAGTTGTGAACTTTTCCATTTTCAAAGTGCAGCTTAACAATTTCCCTGACTAAGTGCCACTTTCCTGTTTCTTGTATTTTTCAGTGTGAGTCTGACTCGCACTCTGACGGTAATTAGACTCAACGTGGGTGAAAATGCCACTCGCTTGCGGCCTTCTTTTAAATCCATGCAACACCTTTAAACTCTGCAAACTATTAAATTGTATTAAATGCATCAAGAAGAGGGGACAAGAGCACTCGCAGATCAAGCTTACTGGGCGATTGAGTACGTCCTTGTGCCTACACAGAAGATGTCAGTTATGTAGGCAGCCCTTCAGTGTTGCTCAAGACGCGTTGCTTTTACACTGCTAAAAGAATGTGGCTGCCTAATCCACCTCAGAACGTGGATTGAGTGATTGTATCACAGTGTGTGAAGGGCGTATTCAAACCTATACCTGTGCTCCTAGTGTAAACAGGGTATGAATTATGAGTACTCATCTGTGTGTGTGACTGGTGTTGGAAGCAAGCAGGTAGAGATGATGCTGCCACAAGTTGTCACTGACAACATCAGCAAGTTGCACTGTATACTGACCAAGCTTAACGGCCTAGAACAAAAGTAAGAGAGTTCATATCGGTGTGGCGCCACCTCAATGGTGACAATTGACCTTTCAGTAAGACCCGCCCCTAAAACCTAGATGAGCCAATATCTCATCTGCTTCCATAGTATACATAAGTAACATTTAAATGCTCCTCGACAAAACTTGGTCTTGTGTCCAAATATTTGTCTAAAACATCTTGGGAAAATGTTTTCACATGAGCAGTTGCCATAGTAAAACTGCAAGTAACACCAATAGATTCTCCAAGTTAGGAACAGTAACTAAAGGGGGCTGGACTTACTGATTAGTCAGTTGATGGAAAGAAGGGGATAAAGAACAATGCCATGGTGGCTGTAGTTTCACTAAACAGGTTGTTGTTTCTTTATCTTTTCGCATATTATAAATAATTTAGGTGGTCTGATACCTTGTGACAGAAATAAACATATTTACAGCCTGATACAGAGAAAAAACTGCTTTAATCTCTAACTAGATGTTATATTTGTGACAACTGCAGGCTACGTTTAGCTACTTAGCCCTTTGGGTGATCATCTGAGTTGTAAATAAAGACCTAATAGGGCATATTCATTCTTATGTTAAAGGTAATATAGCTTGTTGTGTTGTTAATAGTGCTAACATCCCACTGTAACCATCTCTGGTTTGGCCTGAAAAATCAGGGGACAAAGATTAGCTAAGCAGATGTATGCGGCCGGCCAGACAGCCTCTGGCTCATAGACAGCTACCTCCTGCAGCAGCTCGAGCAGCTGGGTCTTCCAGTCGAGTCCCCTTCACCCTCAAGGTTGACTAGGGAATAATAGATTATATAACTTACAAAACTGAATTTATTTGCCCTGGTGTTAATGCAGTCTGAACCTCTGGTCAGTTAGGGCATAAGTAATGGTGATTACTTGTAAACCGTCAGTTGGAAAAACCTCAAACGCAATATTAGTGTTGAACTGCGCTGGAATAGTACTGTTGGAAAATGGTAAGAAAAGACCACATATCAAAAGGAGACAGGCTGGTTTGTTAGAGATAATCTTACAGTAAGATAATCAACCAAAAATAAATCAATCTGGATACCAAAAAAGTTTTTTTGTTTGTTTATTTGATTGTGTTTTGTGAGTTTGAGATAATGATGACATCTGGAAATGTTAAGATATGAGTTGTGCTTCCAAGATGTGCATTTTGACATCCACACTTCCCCCTTCTGCACACCAGCAACCCTCTGGGGAGACTTTTTCCTTTGATTTTGTCCTGCAGAATGTCTTTGTCAATTACAGACCACATCCTGTTATTCCCAGATGGCTAAAATGCCATCCGGAACTATGAGTTAAATTACTGAGGAGCACAGTGAATATTTCATTCCCCACCTCCCTCCTGTAATGTTAATCCTGCTGGAATGGGGCTTAAAAGATAGTTCTGGTTCAATCTTCCCAACAGACGCTGAACAAGGTGACTAACAGCCCAAACTTAAGTTGGCGTAGGCATTTACATCACCCAGTTTAAGAGCGCTGGAGGTAGTACCATGACACATTAATCTATTGCAGCAATATCCAAACTACTTGAAGAAATACACGTCTAATGCACAACCACATAACTCACATGTAGTATGAACACTTGTCAATGTATGCCCATATACACATACAGCCAAGCCCCACCCCTCACATGCAAACACAGCTCTTTCTCTATTCCTGTAGCCTGCTGTCTGGAACTTATCGATGGCCAGTCAATACTTTCTGATCGATTAACCCTATCTCCATAGCAACCAGCATTTAGCCTACTATCTCGGGCCATTCATTATAGAAGCCATTAAACCCTGTGTGTGAGTGTATGTGCGTGAGTTATTGCCACCATTAGAACAGAAAGAGGCTCCTGCTGTCTGTAAGCACCCAGAGTGCTGGACAGAGCAGCTGGTCAACATACAACAGACACATCTGATCGCTGTGGGTGAAAGAGTGACATACTTAGAATAATTAGGCTTTTTAATCCAACAGACAGAAAACAAAGAGAGATTTGGGCCAGAAGAAGCAACATCGTGTGGTTTAAAAAGGCCTGAGTTTGACTGCACCTTTTTCTTCCATTCAGGAAAAGATTCTTTACACATGTGCATAAGACCCTGCCCAGATTGCAACCCACTAGCAGACAAACACTTACTTGCCCATCGCCGATAACCAAAGGCCGCTTCGTAATACTTGGGTAGTTTAAAGGTAAATGTTTGTACCAGATAATGGTTCTCAAGAGGAGGAAGGCAAATTATAAATGTATCAGATAGGTAATGTAGACACACTTTCAATCACTTTCAACAATATTAGAAACAGTGATGGATGCTGTGAGGTTTGGGTGTTGCAGCTTGATTATCACATTGCATTTAGCAGACGCTTTTATCCAAAGCAACTTGCAACAGAGGAAAAGAGTCAAGCCACAGAGACCATAGTAAATCACAGACTAAGTGGGTTAAAAGATTACAGAGATAAAGCAGTCTGCAATAGGAGGTACTCTTTTAACAGGAGAGTGTTCAAGCGCTTCTTGAGTTGTAGCAACTGGTAGCTTGTTCCATCACTGAGGGCCCACGCAAGAGAACCGTTTGACTGATATTGCCTTGTGTGAAGAGAGGTCAAGGCCAGTCGATGTTCTCCTGATGAGCACAAGGCCTGGGAAGAATTCACAAGTCAGTACAACTGCGTTTAAATAAGCAAGTACCCTCCCTCAGTCGCTTTGAAGGCGAGAGTCAGCGACTCCAGCGCCACCAGTGTGTCAATGTGAGTCAACCAGGGTGTGACACACATAGACTGTGGACAATGGACCAAGCATTAGGTCACGTGACCCACTGGTTTCTGAAGACCAGTTTTAAAGCCCATCTTTCATACTGGGTGCAGCCATGGAAGCCAACGTGAGCACGCCCACCGTATGTCAAAGTTAGCTTAGCTCCCAGCTCCTTTACCCGAAGCCCGCCAAAATATGTGGAGAGCTGCCATGTGGAGAGTCAATGGAGATTAACTTGCTTTTGAAGCCAGCCACTAGCGGCCAGTCAAGGAACTGCAGTTTGCATGAGTATCAGCGTGGAGGTTAGACGATTGGGCGCTTGGTGGCACATTATCAACTGATAATATGATGCTCATATTATCTCAATTTTACCAGCTTTGTGAAAATGAAGGCGAGATTCAGAGAAAGCAAATTAAAAAATGTATCACCGTCTTTAGCATTTTGGAAGGGATGCTGCATTGTCTACAAATAAACTGAATCTATTTTTGTCGTAATTCAACATGTTTGGGTAAGACATAGAGGCTTACAGAGCCTGATTTCTGTGCTGTTACAGCCATAAACAGAACATGTCATTAGCCTACATAAGAAAAAAACAACAAATTCTCCACCTAGTTTTTGCTGAGCTTTGTTTTTAGTTTGAACATGTTCCACAAAGTTTAATGAGTTCTACAAATCATGCAAATTAGTTGTAAAGCTGCAAATGAACAGCAATTGGTGGTTTGGTTTGTCTTGTATTTTACAGAATGTCTTATTTCGCTTTCCAGACACTTACTTTAAATGTATAATTGTATTGTATGTGATTATCCATCGCTAACACCTCTGAGTCCAAAGACGCTGGATGCATTAGGACAAGGTTCAGATTTAGTGAATGGATGTTTTTGTCCCAATAATCGTCTGCAGAAATTACTTGTTTTTAAATAAATTCATTAATTACACTCAACTACCTCCACTACAACTCTTCTGTAGACCTGAAATGTAAAACCAGATGTGTATTCACACGTGACATTGGGCTGATTAAAGAATAGCACGGCATGTCTTCAGTTTATATTATCTGCAATGAAATAATAAAAGTCAACTACTGCTTTCTCTTTTAATTTGATTTTTCATTACCGTCCAAACAGTTTCTCATTTGGGGGTTGAAGAATCAATATTTGAGAAAGGAATTTTATTTGTAAATTATCTTATGAATAGTGAGCTAGAAATAATGCATTGTGACTATTTTAGAGACACGTAGTCTGTGACCTTTTCACTGACAACAAACTCTTTGCAGAAGTACAGAGATCTGGGGAAAGAAATCTTAAAGCATCAGAGAAATGTCACAGTGTTGTGTTAGGGATATAACATAGATGATAATGAAATATATCAGTTATTCTTCCCTGTTAATGAAAGATAAGCTGCAACATTGACTGTTCATTCAAAATAGGTGGGTCTGCTGTAAAAAAAATTCCTACAGGGTTGATTTTTTTCATAAAGCGTTCTACATCTGATGACCCTAGTAGGACTTCACAGCTTAAAATTACAATTGGAGGAAGAAGTTTTCATTTATCTGAATGTGTTATGGAACCAGAACAATTGTTAATGAATGTTGAAAAGTGAATCTCTGTTCCTAAATCACAATTTTGAAGCTGCCCTCAAAACTTGATGGTGTCCAATTTAAAACTAAATTTGAAACTAAAAATGACATAGTATTGGGAAAAGTACATATTTAAAACTTCAAAGACAACAATTAAGCAAAATGCTTCAAACTATTTTTGAGGTGCCATGGAGACTTTGAAAAGGATGTTAACATGAAGGACAAATATAATAGAATTTAAGACTGATGACTTCATCTTGGAAGAACACTTGGGAGAAAACTAATAGTGGAAACCAATATTAATGAGAAGTAAACTCATGTTACTATTTTTTTCCACCATTCTCTGTAGGAAGCAATTTTGTATGGGAATGCCCAATTTATATGATTAACGATATAACTGCATAGATACATTATCTCTTCCTCGCCTACAACCACTGACCCATTGCAAATTGCATTATAGATCTTCAATGGATCTGTATACTGTATATCACTGGACCATCTTTGTCCAATTGGACACCAGGAGAGGAGCTAATGTTCGGCTGTTGCTTATTGATTACTGCTCAGAATTTAACACAACAGCCCCTTCCAGGCTGGCCAGTAAATTGAGCAACCTCAGCCTGAACATCTCTTCCCGCTGAGTCTCCAATTTTTTAACAAGGGGTCTTTGAATGGGCCACCACATGTCATCTTTCTTCGTCCTTAACAATGTCCACCTTGGCGAAGTCCCAAGGCTCCAGCTGTACTCCCAAGATTTTAACATCAAATTTTTGGAGGGAACACCAGCTTCGAGGCGTGGGAATGCAAGGAACTTGCCATTAATCAAACGAACGTTGGAAAACTGGAATAAAAAAAGAGATATTTTATCAGCAACTTCTAAAAAGGACACTATTCTGATTAAGCCTTTTACATGGGTTAGTGCAAGACGACGATCAATATCAACTTAATCAATATCAGACTTCCTGGCAATACACTTGTGGTGGACCTTATTTCAAACCAGCATGAGACTGCCCACCGGTCTGAGATCAACCACCAAGTGACCTGCATAAGAACAGGAAGACCAAGAAGCTCATAATAAACATCATCAGGAAGTACCGCTTCTGTTCCCCAAAGACTTTGAGAAGAAAGTCCATAAGCTTCTCTACCATCTGAGATGGCTGAAGAAATGTAGGCCCCCAGGAACATCTGGAGCATAGCCCCATGAGTGGAAGCATCACCCCCGGACAAAGAAGAGCACTTGGCAGGACCCCCTGACCACTTAAATTATTGACATTTTAATCATGATTTAGACTTAGGCTATAAAAACAATCTAATCGAGAGGCTTCTATGTAAATCCGCTAAATGATAACTAAATGATAACTAACATCATAGCTCATGTTTCCCCGTAAATATTTAATATTTGTACTCAGTTTGTGAGGAAAATTTATTTATTTATAATGTGCATTAGCAACAGGTTTAATATTTCCCATTAACATCATCCAAAGCCAACTGCTTTTACTAAAAATATGCAAATATCTGCTGACCTTTCGCTCTTATCCTGTGGGTCACTCATGTTGGAGTGCTAATGTCCTGCCACGTCAGTAGTTTTGCAGGGTCCCGTAGGCCCACTGGGTCACTTCATTAGACACAAGTTGCCTCCTGGCTCTAATGAGACGATGAGTTGCTTCCTCATTTCCCTTTGCAAAAAATAATCTATCAAATATTCCTCTGGATATGAGTAATAAGGTCACTTTTTTGACCGGTAGCCTATTTGTATTTTCCTTTATCATAATTTTTCTGTCTCTTTTTTTCTCTATAGTGTATATAACGGTTTTCAGACATCGAATTGTCTTTATAGAAATTAAATTGTGTTCAGTTTCCTGATTGTTCTGTAATAGCCTATTTGCTTTTGTAATTGTGAAATAGTTGCCTCTTAAAAGCTCAGGAAGTAAACGAAATTTAGTTTGAATTTAGAGTATATGCATACAATAGTCAAGTATTGTACATGTTAAGAACAAAATGCATAAAGCACTGCACACCCTGACACTCTGACTCCATTTCTGTCAAATTCAATTGTTTCTCATGTTTCTGCCCTTCAGGCTTCTGCAGAATGATTACTCAAATATAAAGTCATGTGCAACCTGCAATAGGGGGGAAAAAAACACTAGCTGCTTTTGAGTAATTTCAAAGTGATCTGAAAATACCGACTATGCATGTCCAGTAGTCAGACTCCATGAGATGCACGACCTTCCTACCTGATACATTGTTAATCGATTTGATTGATTCATTTTACTGTCACTCATCTTAGGTTATGGTGTAAATTACGGTTCTTGTCAGTGTTTCCTGACCTGGCAAACAGCAAGTCTATTAAAATAATCAATATGACTCTCTGACATTTTCACCAAACTTTGTGTGTTCAGAGCTAATTGGCCTGCTAAACCCTCTTCAGATTCTGGCTGCCATGGAAGATTGGTGGGGATCGCACCATGAAGATTGCAAAATGAGTCACTATTCAAAAACACAAACTAAAATAGTACCTCACTGGATTTTCTCCTGAACTCAATTATATTGAAAAACATGGCAGGATTTCTTCCTGTTTGTTTAATTTACCATCATTTCTTCATTTCTTCTCGACTAATTGTTCAATGTTTGTGGTATTCCATCACGCATTTACTGCCCCGCTGGCAGATGGATTTGCAGCTGTCACCGTCGGTTGTTTGGTCCATCTGTCCTGCTTTTGTCCAAAGCAAAATGTCCCCTAGAAGCAGACATCCGTGAATATTTGCTCCAAATACTCCCTGAAAGATAATTAATTTCAACCTTCCTTGACCTTTGTACCATCCCAAGCCATCAGGACAATGTTTTCACTTATATCATATAGAAATTAAAATCTACTGACAAGCGAGACACAATTTTCATATTTATGTTCACTTCATTCCATTTATTATAAAGGCTTCAGGAGAAGTAGAACACTAAATCATTCTTTTTTTATTCTTAAACTATGGGTGCTTTCACACCTTTGGAGCAGTTGTTCCGAAACAGGGAGCGTTTCCCCCTAAAGATCGATTCGTTTGGTATATATGCACACAGTAATCCCGCTCGGATGCGGCACAAAACAAGCGAGCCGAGATCGCCTAGGAGAGGTGGTCTCGGCTCGCTTCCATTCCAGACGGTTCGTTTGCGGTGAGAACATAATCCACACAGCAACCGACACAACTCCATTCATTGTGTATGTGAGACTGCGGCGCAAGGAGAAGAGTCAGCGCAGCCTCCACCACCTTCTCTCCTATTGGACACAACTTTCTCTCTTCTCCCTTCTCCTTTCTCTCCTATTGGACGTGCCGAGATGTCGTCACAGCGCGGCACGGGGAAATTAACAAATGTTCAATTCGGGCAGGCAGGCGCGGCGCAACGCCCTGGCAGGCGCCACCGACGCATTTGTTAACAGCTTTGAACCGCTACAGACGGTTGCCTTGTGAACACAAACCCCACAAATTAAAAACGAAACAACTGTATCGATTTAGCCCCTGAATCGGAACAAAACAAACGGGCCACAGGTCTGAAAGCACCCTAAGACACATGGCAAAAAGAGAGGTATGTACCCGAGGATTAACAGGGGCATTTCATGCTTTACATTTAAATCTTAACTTTTGGGAGTAATTTTTAAGTTCTTGTGGAGTTCTACACAAAAATAACCACAAAATTCAGCTTTGATTGGTAAAGCTTTGATAATCAATATGTTATTAGGGCCCGAGCACTTGCAGTGCGAAGGCCCTATTGTATTTGCAGGAATTTTTATTAGGGCCCGAGCACTTGCAGTGCGAAGGCCCTATTGTATTTGCAGGAATTTTTATTATTATTATTATTATGGGCATGCCAAGTAGTGGCATGACCATATTGCAATCGTCCAGAATGGCCCAAAGGGCAATGTTGCTAGCATTTAGCTAACAAGCTAAAGTCGCAAAAGTCCCACGTCACACCAGCGGGTGTGCAGCATGACCCCGCTCTGATGTGGAAAAAAAAAATCCCCAAAAAATAACACACGCCCGAAAAAATGAGGAAAAACATGAAAATGAAGGCGATATATTAGTATCTAGAAAAGGTTTCCCTTTTCTTTTTATTATTATTCTTATTCCGCACTTTTTTTCGTCCGTTAATGCGGCCCGAACCGCAACGTGCACCCATGCATGGCATACATCGTTGGATGCGTCTCCATCATGCCTCGATGGGCATTACTTTTCTCCGTAATAGGGGTTACCGTGGCAACGCTAGTTGCCAAAAAGCAAAAAAAAAGGCGAAAATTCCCACGCTTATTGCTCGGCCGAACTTTATCGTAGAGACATCGTTCAAACTTTCAAACACTCGGTCCGATTGTCCCTAACCGACCGTACAACCTTATTATGCCAAGTATTACAGTTTTTGTGATATTGACCTTTATTTTTTATTTTTTTTTCCGTTTGACTTTGGACGCTTGTTGCTAGGCAACAGGTTATCGTAGAGACATCGTACAAATGTTTCCCGACTCGGCACGCTGTGGACTTTAACATACTCAAATTTCATGAAGCTGGGATTTAAGGAAATTTTATGTCAAAATCCAGGCCAAATGGCCCCATTCATTCGGATGGAGTTTCTTACCATGATGAAAAAAAAACCTATCCGTTAACATAGCCTGAACCGGAACATGCACCCATACATGGCATACATCGTTGGATGCGTCTCCATCGTTCCTCGATGGGCATTACTTTTCTCAGTAAAAAGTGTTACCGTGGCAACGCTAGACGCCAAAAAGCAAAAAAAAAAGGCGAAAATTCGGACGCTTATTGCTCGGCCGAACTTTGTCGTAGAGACATCGTTCAAACTTTCAAACACTCGGCCCGATTGTCCCTAACGGTACCTACAAGCTCATTATGCCAAGTATTAAAGTTTTTGCGATATTTACCTTTCAGGTTTTTTTTAAATCTCCGTTTTACTTTGGACGCTTGTTGCTAGGCAACAGGTTATCGTAGAGACATCGTACAAATGTTTCCCGACTCGGCACGCTGTGGACTTCAACATACTCAAATTTCATGAAGCTGGCATTTAAGGACATTTTATGTCAAAATCCAGGCCAAATGGCCCCATTCATTCGGATGGAGTTTCTTACCATGGTGAAAAAAAAACCTATCCGTTAACATAGCCTGAACCGGAACATGCACTCATACATGGCATACATCGTTGGATGCGTCTCCATCGTTCCTCGATGGGCATTACTTTTCTCAGTAAAAAGTGTTACCGTGGCAACGCTAGACGCCAAAAAGCAAAAAAAAAAGGCGAAAATTCGGACGCTTATTGCTCGGCCGAACTTTGTCGTAGAGACATCGTTCAAACTTTCAAACACTCGGCCCGATTGTCCCTAACGGTACCTACAAGCTCATTATGCCAAGTATTAAAGTTTTTGCGATATTTACCTTTCAGGTTTTTTTTAAATCTACGTTTTACTTTGGACGCTTGTTGCTAGGCAACAGGTTATCGTAGAGACATCGTACAAATGTTCCCTAACTCGGCACGCTGTGGACTTCAACATATTCAAATTTCATGAAGCTGGCATTTAAGGACATTTTTTGTCAAAATCCATGCCAAGTGGCCCCATTCATTCGGATGGGGTTTTTTACCATGGTGAAAAAAAAACCCTATCCGTTAACATAGCCTGAACCAGAACGTGCACCCATGCACGGCATACATCGTTAGATGCTTCTCCATCGTGCCTCGATGGGCATTACTTTTCTCAGTCAAAAGCGTTGCCGTGGGGACGCTGGACGCCAGAAAGCGCACCCCATTAATAACTATAGGGAGCACAGGAATGAATGCAATACAACCTTAAACACCTCAAACTGACATAGAACCACCCCGAACACAACCACTACAGCCCCAAACCAAAGCAGCGAGAGGGGACGAATGGGCAGTAGGGCATGCCCATATCAAAATTTCCAGAAATTTTCTAGTTATTATTATTATTATTTTCCTGACAAAGTGAAGGCCTTTTTGCCCCCCTTAACATGCCCAAAAAGTCACCAAATTTTGCACCCTAGTCAGGCCTGGCGAAAAATTTGATATTTAAAGGTTTGCATTAATGGGCGTGGCAAAATGGCTCAACAGCGCCCCCTTGAAAACTTTGTGCCTCAAGCCCCACGATACGGTTTGACGTACATGCACGAAAATCGGTACACACCTGTATCATGGGACAACTTAAACAAAAGTCTCTTGGGGTCATGCCCGAAACCGAACAGGATGTCGGCCATTTTGAATTAGTCATGTCATTTTGGCGAAATTTATGCCATTCCTTCGAAAGTTAATTCAGCCCGAACCGTAACGTGTCCCCAAGTGTGTTATACATCAAAATGTGCGTCTCCATCCTGGGACAACACGCATTACTTTTCTCTTTCAAAAGCGTTACCGTGGCGACGCTAGACGCCAAAAAGCGCGCCCACCCTTCATCTGATTGGTTCGACAGAAAAAACTTTGCGCCTCAAGCCCCAGAATACGGTTTGACGTACATGAACGAAAATCGGTACACACCTGTATCATGTCGCAACTAAAAGAAAAGTCTCTTGGCGCCATGGCCGAAACCGAACAGGAAGTCGGCCATTTTGAACATTCTGAATTAATTGCGTAATTTTGGAGCAATATATGCCATTCCTTCGAGAGTTAATTCAGCCCGAACCGTATCGTGAACCCAGATGTGTTATACATCAAAATGTGCGTCTCCATCCTGCGACTACACGCATTACTTTTCTCTTTCAAAAGTGTTACCGTGGCGACGCTAGACGCCAACAAGCGCACCCCCCCTTCATCTGATTGGTCCATATTTGATAGTTCCCCAAAAGGCACCAAATTTGGCATGCAAGCCAGGCCTGGCGATAAATGTGATATTTCATGGTTTGCATTAATGGGCGTGGCAAAATGGCTCAACAGCGCCCCCCGGAAAACTTTGTGCCTCAAGCCCCACAATACGGTTTGACGTACATGCACGAAAATCGCTACACACCTGTATCATGGCACAACTTAAAGAAAAGTCTCTTGGAGCCATGGCCGAAACCGAACAGGATGTCGGCCATTTTGAATACATTGTGTCATTTTGACGAAATTCATGCCATTCCTTCGGCAGTTAATTCAGCCCGAACCGTAACGTGCACCCAGGTGTGTTATACATCAAAATGTGCGTCTTCATCTTGCAACTACACGCATTACTTTTCTCTTTCAAAAGTGTTACCGTGGCGACGCTAGACGCCAAAAAGCGTGCCCCCCTTCATCTGATTGGTCCATATTTGATAGTTCTCCAAAAGTCACCAAATTTTGCATGTAAGCCAGACTTGACGATACATTTGATATTTCATGGTTTGCATTAATGGGCGTGGCCTAACGGCTCAACAGCGCCCCCTATAATACTTTTCTCTGCCATAACTTTTGAATGGTTTGACATAGAGAGTTGTGGGTGGTGTCATGGGACTCTGTAATGAGTCCTTAAGCTTCGTTGGCCTTAATTAGCCCCGCCCCTTCTTCTGATTGGTTGTTCCTTTTTTCTGCTATAACTTTTGAATTGTTTGACATAGGAAGTCGTGGGTGGTGTCATGGGACTCTGTAATGAGTCCTTAAGCTTCGTTAGCCTTAATTAGCCCCGCCCCTTCTTCTGATTGGTTGTCCCGATTTTCTGCTATAACTTTTCAATGGTTTGACATAGGAAGTCGTGGGTGGTGTCATTTCTGATACTTATGGGGGGCGGTGGCCGTGAGTGCGAGGGCCCGTTCATTGCTGCTTGCAGCTTTAATTATTATTATTATTTTTTTTTTTCTTCTGACAAAGTGATGGCCTTTTTGCCCCCCTTAACATGCCCAAAAAGTCACCAAATTTTGCACCCAAGTCAGGCCTGGCGAAAAATTTGATATTTAATGGTTTGCATTAATGGGCATGGCAAAATGGCTCAACAGCGCCCCCTTGAAAACTTTGTGCCTCAAGCCCCACGATACGGTTTGACGTACATGCATGAAAATCGGTACACACCTGTATCATGTGGCAACTTAAAGAAAAGTCTCTTGGGGTCATGCCCGAAACCGAACAGGAAGTCGGTCATTTTGAATTAGTTGTGTCATTTTGGCGAAATTTATGCCATTCATTCGAAAGTTAATTCAGCCCGAACCGCAACGTTCCCCCAAGTGTGTTATACATCAAAATGTGCGTCTCCATCCTGCGACAACACGCATTACTTTTCTCTTTCAAAAGCGATACCGTGGCGGCGCTAGACGCCAAAAAGCGTGCCCACCCTTCATCTGATTGGTTCGACAGAAAAAACTTTGTGCCTCAAGCCCCATAATACGGTTTGACGTACATGAACGAAAATTGTTACACTCCTGTATCATGTCGCAACTAAAAGAAAAGTCTCTTGGCGCCATGGCCGAAACCGAACAGGAAGTCGGCCATTTTGAACATTCTGAATTAATCGCGTAATTTTGGAGCAATATATACCATTCTTCGAGAGTTAATTCAGCCCGAACTGTATCGTGAACCCAGATGTGTTATACATCAAAATGTGCGTCTCCATCCTGCGACTACACGCATTACTTTTCTCTTTCGAAAGTGTTACCGTGGCGACGCTAGACGCCAACAAGCGCACCCCCCCTTCATCTGATTGGTCCATATTTGATAGTTCCCCAAAAGGCACCAAATTTGGCATGCAAGCCAGGCCTGGTGATAAATTTGATATTTCATGGTTTGCATTAATGGGCGTGGCAAAATGGCTCAACAGCGCCCCCCGGAAAACTTTGTGCCTCAAGCCCCACAATACGGTTTGACGTACATGCACGAAAATCGCTACACACCTGTATCATGGCACAACTTAAAGAAAAGTCTCTTGGAGCCATGGCCAAAACCGAACAGGATGTCGGCCATTTTGAATAAATTGTGTCATTTTGGCGAAATTTATGCCATTCCTTCGAGAGTTAATTCAGCCCGAACCGTATCGTGCACCCAGGTGTGTTATACATCAAAATGTGCGTCTACATCCTGCGACACCACGCATTACTTTCCTCTTTCAAAAGTGTTACCGTGGCGACGCTAAACGCCAAAAGGCGCGCCCCCCCTTCATGTGATTGGTCCATATTTGATAGTTCTCCAAAAGTCACCAAATTTTGCATGCAAGCCAGACATGGCGATAAATTTTATATTTCATGGTTTGCATTAATGGGCGTGGCCTAACGGCTCAACAGCGCCCCCTAGAATACTTTTATCTGCCATAACTTTTAAATGGTTTGACATAGGAAGACGTGGGTGGTGTCATGGGACTCTGTAATGAGTGCTTAAGTTTCGTTGGCCTTAATTAGCCCCGCCCCTTCTTCTGATTGGTTGTCCCGATTTTCTGCTATAACTTTGGAACGGTTTTACATAGAGAGTCGTTGGTGGTGTCATCAGATTCTGTATGGAGTCCTTGACCTTCATTGGCCTGAATTAGCCCCGCCCCTTCTTCTGATTGGTTGTCCCTTTTTTCTGCTATAAACTTTGAATGGTTTGACATAGGAAGTCGTAGATGGTGTCAAGGGACTCTGCAATGAGTCCTTGAGCTTCTTTGGCCTGAATTAGCCCCGCCCCTTCTTCTGATTGGTTGTCCCTTTTTTATAATAAAATCGCCACGAGCCGCCAGTCGCTCTCGCGCTGACTCCCGCTTCCTGATTCAAACGTCTGCCGGCCCCGCCCCCCGACCAATCGGTGGCGAGTAGGGTGATGACGGCCCCGCCTCCCGACCAATCAGTGGCGCGGAGGGTGATGACGGCCCCGCCCCCCGACCAATCGGTGGCGAGTAGGGTGATGACGGCCCCGCCCCCCGACCAATCAGTGGCGAGTAGGGTGATGACGGCCCCGCCCCCCGACCAATCAGCTCCCTGTAATGTGGTAACGTCAGAAATATTCCCAGCTCAGCCCGGTTACAACCTTGGCAGAATGGTTACAGAAAAAGTAATAATTAAAATAGTAGGGTTTTACTAATATTTATAACTTACAAATATTTAAAAAAATTAGAAAAAACAGCTCCAGACTTACATTACTAAATATCGATATGTTGGTCTCTCCTAAGTCAGTAGGTCAATTAGAAATGAGAAGCTGAGTCTTAGCTCAGCCAGAGTGTTCCCGTCTTTGGAGTCAGAGATCAGAGTTCGATTCCCGCAGTATCCAGACTTTTTTGTCAGCAATTTTTTTTTTCTACATCAATATGTGCGTCCCTGTCCTGCAACGACGCACATTACTTTTCTCATTTAAAAGCGTTAACGCGGCAACGCTAGACACCAAAAAGTGCGCCCACCCTTCATCTGATTGGTTCAGAGGGAAAAAACTTTGAGCCTCAAGCCCCATAATACGGTTTGACGTACATGAACGAAAATCGGTACACACCTGTATCATGTCGCAACTTAAAGAAAAGTCTCTTGGCGCCATGGCCGAAATTGAACAGGAAGTCGGCCATTTTGAATTAATTGTGTAATTTTGGCGCAATTAATGCCATTCCTTCGGCAATTAATACGGCCCGAACCGTAACGTGCATCCAGGTGACTTATACCTCAAAATGTGCGTCTCCATCTTGCGACTACGCGCATTACTTTTCTCTTTCAAAAGTGTTACCGTGGCGATGCTAGACGCCAAAAAGCGTGCCCCCTTAATCTGATTGGTCCATATTTGATAGTTCTCCAAAAGTCACCAAATTTTGCATGCAAGCCAGGCCTGGTGATAAATTTGATATTTCATGGTTTGCATTAATGGGCGTGGCAAAATGGCTCAACAGCACCCCCCGGAAAACTTTTCTCTGCCATAACTTTTGAATGGTTTGACATAAAGAGTCATGGGTGGTGTCATGGGACTCGGTATTGAGTCCTTGACCATAATTGGTGAAAATTAGCCCCGCCCCTTCTTTAGATTGGTTGTCCCTATTTCCTGCTATAACTTTTGAATGGTTTGACATAAAGAGTCATGGGTGGTGTCATCAGACTCTGTATGGAGTCCTTGACCTTCATTGGCCTGAATTAGCCCCGCCCCTTCTTGTGATTGGTTGTCCCTTTTTTCTGCTATAACTTTTGAATGGTTTGACATAGGAAGTCGTGGGTGGTGTCATTTCTGATATGCTTATGGGGGGCGGCGGCCGTGAGTGCGAGGGCCCGTTCATCGCTGCTTGCAGCTTTAATTACATTTACAATCGCACTGAATTCTTTTCATTTGACTTTGACTACTCTGCAAAGTATTTCTAACAACCCAGGCAGAACATAAATGTTTTCAAACGAGCGGTGATAAAGCTACCGTGCTGTCACTGCTCAAGGTCAAATAAAAGACCAGAGCCGATCATTACCGGAGCATCTCCGGGTTTGTCTCTTCGTCTTGACTGTTGGTCCGATAAAAAAAATACTAAATAACCAATCTCCTTTTTATTTTATTAAATGTGGGAGGGAATGTTTAATTTTTTTTCCTGATGTTTAATGTACCTAATGTGCTGGATAAATTCATCAATTCAAAAAAACATCATTAGTGAGAAATGTGTGTTTGTTTGTGGAAACCAAACTATAACAAATAGATCCGGAAGCTCCTCTGTGGTTATGGATTGACAGCTGTTTGCTATCAGGCTGCGTTTAAAATAAAATAATTATATCATTCAAACAAACTTTAATTTAGAAGCTCAGATACAGAGATATAAAATCCAAATACAGCATTTGAAGCCTGGAGCTACAAGGTTTGGCCATATTAGACTTCAGCTGACGGGAGCTGCAACAACAAGTTTAAAGTGGATGCCAGATGGACATTTCCAACTGTTAATTTATTTTCCAGGCTAAATCTTCATTTACTTGGCACCCATCAAACTCCCAAACAGTTTCTGATTACTTAAAGAGTGATATCAAGAGTATACAACTTCATTAAAAACAAGAGGCACATCGTCTTTAGTCCGTCTTTGATTAGTTGCACGTCTGCTGTGTTTTCAGGAGGGCCCAGGATGCCTCATGAACGAGGACTCCTGCTGCCGTGAATTCTGCAGAGATGGTGAAAGTAAAGTAGGTTTTCTTTCATAATATTTTGCCCGATGTCTCACGATGGGATGCACGCCCCCGCTGCAGACCTCAGAAGCATTAATCTCATTACGCCAATCCTGATTGGCTGGTGAAACATGTCCGTCCGCCGCAGGTAGTACAACCTACCTTAAATATCCCGCGCGGACGACACCACGTCATTCAAACACATCTTTTTACTCAGAGCATATCTTGCGTCCTGGGCTTGTTAGCTGAACTGAACTTCTGTCGCCGCACGCTAACTAGCTTTGGATGTTTTTTATCTGCTTCGTCGGTCACATCAGATAGAATTTTGTGCTTTCCTTGCCCTCCACGGCTTGATTGGCACTGTCCTCGATGCCTCACCACGGCTGCTCGAGTACCGAGTGTTAGCACACGAGCTAATTTCGCGACTTTTCCCAGTTAGCATACTAGTTATCTGCCTCGACTCCTCGCCTGCACACCAGTTCGCGGGGCATGGAGTCAATAACCCCTCACACCAGAGGGCACGGAGACTCCGGGGCCTGTCCCTGTTGCTGTGGGAACAAGATATCGAGCGAGGATCCAAACCAGGTCTGCTCAAGCTCCCTGGGGCTTAAACACGCCTGGCTAGCTGTTGACGTTCCCGGCCCGTGTCGACACTGTGCAGTGTTCACCGTTAAGAGTCTCCGCAGACGGCTAGCCCGCCAAGCTAGCCTGTCTGGACATGACCCCTATCTCCCTCCGGGCGGCACCGCCGTCAAGGATGGAGAGGAGAGGGGGGTCCTTGCGGTGGAGGTTAGCATCGGCTGGGGCTCCCAGCTCTACCTAGCCACGGCCCCCCCGCAAGAGGAAGATGACCTGGAACTGGACTATGGGGACGATGAAGAAGGCACCTCAGAAGTCCTCATATCAGAGGATTAAAATGAGGAAGGCTTCTTCATTACTCCAGCTAGGGCTGCACAGCCCGCAGCCTCCGTCGCCTCTCGGGATGGAGATGTGAGCAGCACACCAGCTTCTCCCCTAATCAGCTCGGACATGCTCGACATGTGCAAACTTGCTGCTGCCCAGCTAGCCATCCCCTGGCCTGCTGTCAAAACCGAGACCACCACATCCCGCTACGGAGGGAAGAAGTTGCCCACAGCCAAGAGCGCAACGAAGCAACTTCTCCCTGTCTTCCCAGAGTTGCTGGATGAGGTGACTTGCTCATGGAAAGACCACCCTCTCAGCAGCAGGAGCCCGGTTCCCAGGGCCTCATCCCTCAACTGCAAGGCGATGGAGAGCCTGGGTCTACTCCACAAGCCTCAGATGGAGCCACTCGTTGCAGCGCACCTTCAAGGCAGCTGGCTGTCAGCGGTGTCCTCCAGGAGCCCCAGCCTGCCGTCCATGTCTGCTCTGACTGAAAAGGCATACAAGGCACCTGCTCTTTTGGCCAGAGCGCTCAATGTCCTCTCCCTGCTCACAGCAAACAATGAGGATTTTGCGCAGACTCAGGACACAGCTATGTGGGAGGAGATTTCTGTGTCTCCTGTGCGGTCCTGGCCACGGGAAAGGCACTGGGGAATATGGTGGGGAAGGGCTGGGGAAGATGTCTCACCAGAAAACCCTTCTTGCATGGGCGAGTGAGAAGAGAGGCTTATCTTGAATGACGTGGTGTCATTCGTATGGGATATTTAAGGTTGGTGGTACTACCTGCGGGGGATGGACACGTTTCACCAGCCAATCAGGATTGGCGTAATGAGATTAATGCTTCTGAGGTCTGCAGCGGGGCGTGCATCCAATAGTTAGACATCTCACTCCTATTAGTCAGAGAACCAGGATTATGTAAATAACCTAAAGTTGTATGAGTAACGATATTTAATTTTTTTTTTAGAAGAAACAGATGAGCAGTTTCATTAGTGCTGTGATCAAATGTAGTAACTAAGCTTACTGTAAGCCCCCTCACTAACTTTGCACCTTTTGTATCAAATCTTCATCACAGGTTGGCATCAACTATCCTTTGCCCCCTTGTCTATAATGTTGCCCTCCAACAACTCTTTTTTGGAATGTGTTGCAGGCCTGAAAAGCATAAATGGATGTATATTAACAAATGAGGTGAAGTTTACAGAGAAAAAGATAAATATCAAAATATCTTGGCTTCATACTGCCTGTAAAGACACGAATGTCAAAGTAAAAATGCACCCCAACTACCATCCAGACCTGTACGGAAGTTCAAAGATAAGTGAAGACTAAAATAAATACATACAGAAAGTGTTGAAGTGCACCTCCACTGTAAAAGCAGCATGAATGGAGCGTCATGACCGAGCTGTGAATTTCTTCAACCTCGAAGTGATCCTGTGAGAACAGATTTTGAAATATCACTTCAAGTAAGGCGCGTGTGATTCAGAGGGGAGAGGGGGAGGTGAAGAGCCTCTTTCGCTCTCGACGATAAAGGCGTCACACACCAGAGCATCTTGAATCAAAGTCTTCATCACGACTGAACTATTCAGTATGCATTAAAAGGGGTAAACGAGGGCCTGTGTGATTGAGAGAAAGAAATGGTATTTAATCTCAGTAGCAGATGAAGCCAACTGGACTAGTGGGCATAGACTGAGAGTTAGTACATCCATGTGTGTGCGAGTGTATGTGTGTGTGTGTCACAGTGGGAGCTTGTCATCCCCAGTTGTCTATGTCCGGCAGATTTCTACTCCCCGTGGGACACTCAGACGCACTTGAGGACATACACGTTCGCACTCAAATACACACATGGTGCCTATCTTGCTGACACTGCTTTTTAATATTTCACTTCATGCAGGGCTGGCCATATGCTGCCCTGTCTCTCTCTCTCTCTCTCTCTCGCACACACACACACACACACACACACACACACACACACACACACACACACACACACACACACACACACACACACACACACACACACACACACACACACACACACACACACACCTGAACCCTCGCACACTCACCTCAAGCATGTTTATGTTTCTTCATTTAATATTACTGTATATGTGGAAACACTTGTAATTAAAAACTCATAAATGTAACCGAGTCAAAAATCCACTGTATTTCTAAAGACCAACAGCTCAAAACTTAAAATTCATCTAAAAGAAAAATGGCAGGCTGGCAAGTCTCAAACACACACATAAATGCTCCCACACACAGTCAGTCTGAAGAGCGACCTTTTGTTTGCTGGTACTCTGCAAAAATTGCTTTTTGCTTTTTTCTTCTTTTTTTTTTCTCCACATTCGGAGAGGCCAATTACCAGCAAAGTATACCATGTAGACAACAGTAAAAATGTGCTGCGAGCAATAAGTCATGCACTAAAGTAAATTAAACTAAAATCCAATTCTGGTAATATGTCAGCTCATATGGATGAATGGAGACAATAAACATTTTTGTGGTTGTGTGAATTTGATATAAGAATGAACTCTAATTCAGCTACTTAATGGAGAGATTATGCCTTTTATTTTTTCTCCCCAAAACCAGGGGTTTGCTGAATTCTTGACAAAATATCTGTGATATTCTTTAATAAAAATATATAAAGTACAAAAGCACTATATTCAACCATGTATTTACAACTCTGTTCAGAGCAACCAGTTTTAGACAGCAGAGTCAGACAGCCACTTTTACTCCACCGCCAGGTGGATTAAAAGTATGCCAGGGTTTTTTGTGTTTTATTGATAACAGTACACTACCAACATCACACTAAAAATCATGAGGTACAGATAATTCAGTGCAATGTGAAGTTAGATAGCGACCAACATGGTAAATGTGAATAATTTTTAAAATATGCAGGGTTACAAATGGTGAACATGCAAAGCACAAGGGCAACATGCAAACTCCAAACAGAAGGTTTCCTGCCCGGCCCGAGAGTCAAACCTTCTTGCTGTGAGACAACAGTCCTAACCACTAAGCCACCGCACTGCTCTGCAATTTCCTTTGAAACCTCAAAATCATTTGCGATTTGAAAAAATCTGAAAGACATCTAAAACTATGTTTTTTTTAGAGTTTGCATGCACTCATTGTGCTTTGTGGGTTTTCTCCAGGTACTCAGGCTTCCTCCTACAGTCCTACCTCCTACATGCATGTTAGGGTGCATAGTTGTTTGTCTATATATGTGGCCCTGCAATAGACTGGCAACCTGGCCTTCGCTTGTAATAATGCACACTTGCCCCCAATGACGGGAGGGTCTACTACAGTTAGTTGATGTGTGTGTTGCTGTTACATAATAGTTCTTTGTCTTTGTTCAAATATGTCAAAATTATGCTCATCCTTCTTTATACCGGACAAGTTCAATTGTTGGCAACCAGAGCAGTCATCTGGAGGCCCTGAAACTTAATTTTAATATTGGTAAGTAGGAGTGGAAGGATTCCCTCTACCTGCCTCACATCTAAGAGTGATACAACATCATTTGTAACCTCACCAACCTCTCCTATGCTGTCATACTCTTACCTTAAATTGCAGTTTGTGGCTTTCTTCCAAAGGAGTGATCTTAAATCTGCAGTAACAGGTGTGTACTGTATCACACAGCTTTCAGAGTCAAGGTCCACCAACAAATCACCTGGTAAACACTTACAAAGCTAAAGTGTCACCATGCAAACTACTATGTATCATTTGGGCCAGTTTATCATTGTTATTTACTTTATTCAGTCATAGTTTTTTCCCTCTGGGACTCCTGTGGTGGGGGTTCTATGGGACCATGGCATGCCGGAATCCGTTATACGGGCTGTCTGGTCCCTCTACATCTGGTCTCCGAGCTTGTTTCCCGTGGGGGTTGAACTCTGCCAATGCTGCCTTTTGTCACAGATTCTGTTAATTACTTTTATGGACAGAATTTCTAGGCACAGCCGAAGAGCAGAGGTCCAGTTTGGCGACCTCAGAATTGAGTCTGCTTTTTGCAGATGATGTGGTTCTGCTGGCTTTATCAGGCCAGGACCTTCAACTCTCACTGGAGCGGTTCACAGGCAATTGTGAAGCAGCTGGGATGAGAATCACCTCTAAATCCAACACCATGGTCCTCAGTCAGAAAAGGGTGGAGTGCCCTCTCCGGGTCGGTAATCAGATACTGCCCCAAGTACAGGAGCTCAAGTATCTCTGGGTCTTGTTCACCAGTGAGGAAAGAAGGGAGAGAGAGATTGATCGGCGAATCGCTGAGCTGTCCGCAGTGGTGCAAACTCTGCATCGCTCTGTTGCGGTAAAGAGGGAGCAGAGCTGAAAGGTGAAGCTCTTGATTTCTCCCATCAGTTTACGTTCCTACTATGGTCACAACCTGTGGGTGGTGACGGAAAGAACAAGATTGCGGATACAAGCAGCGGAAATGAGCTTCCCCGCAGGGTGTCCGGTATCTCCCTTAGACACAGTGTTAGAAGCTCAGTCGTCCGGGAGGGGCTCAGACTAGAGCTGCTGCCCCTCTGCATCAAAAGGAGCATGATGAAATGTCTCTTGCATCTGATGAGGATGCCTCCTGGTGAAGTTTTCCTGGCATGTCCCAATGGGAGGAGACCCCAGGGAAGACCCAGAACACGTTGGAAGAACTATGTCTCTCGGCTGGCCTGAGAATGCCTTGGGATTCCCCAGATGAGTTGGGTGAAGTGGTGGGAGAGGGAAGTCTAGGTTTCCCTGCTTAGGCTACTGCGCCGACGACCCAACCTCAGATAAGCAGAGAAAAATGAATGGATGGATCCACAATCTTGTGCAAAATTTCAGGCCCCAACTTGTAACTTGAAGCCAGCTTTAACTCTTAATGTACTTCAAATAAAACAAACAAACAAACAAAAAAAACCTTTTACACCTTGCATGACATGAAAATGTAGCGTGACCAGCTGTCCCCTTTGTTATTCTTTTCCTCTTTGACATAAAGAAATCTGGTTGCCTACAATTTGATTGATTTCCATCTCTGGAGCCTACTTTGTTGTTTTCAATATAGATCAAAACTGATTTTTGTGGGACAAAGCTCCTTTTTCTTTTTTTTTTTCCGTTGTAAAGTTTGGTATTCTAACACGGAGGAGGAGGGGGGGGGGGGTAACAAAGATGGACTTGAGTTTGCTGTTTGAGTTTAACATAACAATAATCCTGTACAAACCCAAACCTAACTCTAAGGAATCCCTTAGATTTACATTACACTGTCATGTCTACAGTGACATGAAAATAATTCATGAAAGTGCATTTTTCAAAGTTTTTTCCAATTAAATCAATACAAGGTGATGCCGCAGGCTTATTTCAGACCTAGTATTGCCCTTTTCTTTTTACAAAATAGAAAATTTTTTTTTCAATACAAAGTAAAATTCCTGGTTCTGCGTTTTGAATGAGCTCGACAGGTCCATCCAGACACACATTGAGTCATAAACCAGGCATAAACATAAATAGAGAAAAGGAGTGAAACTGAAAACACCAAAAGCAAGAAAAGAGGAGAAGCAGGGCTTGTGTGTGATGTCAGGAGGATATACAACTCATCTAAAAGTTAAAGTCGGCCTCATCAGAAGTGCTAACGCTGGGAACTAAAAGTTTTAAGCTCATGAGCCACTTCTAAGATTTTTCTGGGCAAAATAAATTATTGATATGAGGTCAAGTCAGTATGAGATTATGTTACGGGATGGTGGGAATCTGTAGGCTTAAAACAGAATATCAAAGCCACGCTATGAGCTGCATGTTTGTGCTGGTTGGGGGTGCACCTTCTTTCCCTCTTGCCTTTTCGCTGTGTAAAACAAGAACGAATAATTTAAGCACATTCTCCTATTTGTGCTTCTGTTTTAAAGATGTGACTCTGATTAAGATAATTGGGGCCATTCATGCTGTCAGCGTTTGTCCGTCTGTCTGTCCACAAGTGACGTACATTTCACCATCTGCCCAAGGTTCAAAATTCGGAGACCGCATGGAGTCACCACAGCAAGATGCACGTTAACCAGAAAAGGAAACTGGATGCTCATTTTATGGCTGCTCCATAGCACGTTATATGCATTATGTCATTATGTCTATTTTGCACTATAGTAAACCTTAAATAAATATATATTAAAAAGATTGAAAATTCCCTTTTGGATTTTTCTGAGCTGGAACAGGATCATCTGAGTGGCTACGCAGAGGTCTCCTACTGTAAAGTTAGATCACCTGAACATACATTTATAAGTAAGATCATTTAAAATAGTGCATGTCGGCATTTTCAGTTTCTGCTGAACTTTCAGCAAAAGTCAAAGGAATAACATTGAAGATCAGAATTTTATTCATCACACTTGTGGAAAATGTCCTGTTAGCACAGCAGCAGCAAAGAATAATTATCAGAAGCAGGATAAAATATGCAACCCCCCCCAAAAAAAACAAAAAAACAAACACACTATACATGTCTGTACAAAAGTATATAAGGATATAAGGACTATGGATATTAAAAAAGAAAATAATCGCATAATATTGGGGTCATAAATTGGTAGAATAAAGATAAATATGAACCAAACAAGTTCATCTGTACAAAAGTGGCCCAAAATGTACACAAGAATATATACATATTTTCTTCCGCTGATCCGTTACTGGGTCAGCGGTCAGCAGTCTTAGCAGAAATACCCAGACTTCCTTCACCCCAGACACTTCCTCCAGCTCTTCCGAGGGGAGTCCGAGGTGTTCCCAGGCCAGCTGATGGACATAGTCTCTCCAGCGTGTCCTGGGTCTTCCCCGGGGTCTCCTCCCGGTGGGACATGCCTGAAACCCCTCTATAGGGGAGCGCCCAGCAACCCTGCGGAGGAAACTCCTCTCGGCTGCTTGTATCCGCGATCTTGTTCTGTCCACCCTCACCTATGGTCATTACCCAAAGTTCATGACCATAGGTGAGGGTGGATTGACCGGTAAATCGATAGCTTCACCTTTCGACTCAGCTCCTTTTTCACCACAACAGTCAGGTGGGGATACTGCACCAATCCGCCTGTCAATCTCACACTCCATCATTCCGTCACCCGTGAACAAGACCCCGAGATACTTGAACTCCTCCACCTGAGAATCAGAATCAGAATCAGAATCAGCTTTATTGGCCAGGTTCGAACATTGTCCAACAAGGAATTTGATTCGGTTATTTCGCTCTTTGGTAGTAAAAAAAATAAACAAATAAACAATAAACAAATGTGGTATTACTATCTACAGTATAAACATTTTAACATTTTAAGGTGCAGCAGTTTGAGGTAGTGATAAAAGAAGGATAGTTCTGAATAAAAATAAGAATAAGTATAGTATAACCTATATACAATTTTAACAGACAAATTATACAAAAAATACAAAAAAATTATACAAAAGGAAGTACAAAAAGTAAGTACAAAAGTGAGAGGTGCAGCAGAGTGAGGCAGACATGATTATTAAAGAGGGTGCTGGATGATTTTTATTGCACGTGTTTGGTTACTCTGAGACTTATTGTTTGTGGGAGTTCATCAGAGCAACCGCTTGCGGGAAGAAACTGTCTTTGTGTCTGGAGGTTCTGGCGCACAGAGCTCTGTAGCGCCGTCCAGAGGGGAGGAGTTGGAACAGGCGGTGTCCCGGGTGTGAGGGGTCTGCAGAGATTCGACCTGCCCGTTTCCTGGTCCTGGACCGGTACAGGTCGTCGATAGATGGGAGGTTAGTCCCAACTATCCTCTCTGCAGACCTGATTGTCCGTTGCAGTCTGTGCCTGTCTAGTTTGGTGGCTGATCCAAACCAGACAGTGATGGAGGTGCAGAGAACAGACTGGATGATGGCAGTGTAAAAAGTGATCAGCAGCTGCTGTGGCAGGTTGAACTTCCTGAGCTGCCGCAGGAAGTACAACCTCTGCTGCGCCTTCTTCCTGATGGAGTTGATGTGGGTGGACCACTTCAGGTCCCGGGAGATGGTGGACCCCAGGAACTTGAAGGAGTCTGTGGAGGAAACGGTGCTGTTGAGGATGGTGAGGGGGAGGAGTGGCAGTGGGTTTTTCCTGAAGTCCACTGTCAACTCCACAGTCTTGAGCGGGTTCAGCTCCAGGTGGTTCCGACCGCACCAGTGGACCAGCTGATCCACCTCCCGTCTGTACGCGGACTCGTCACCCTCCCGGATCAGACCGATGACGGTGGTGAGGCAGGACTTCTCCACCCACCTGGAGAAGGCACGCCACCCTTTCCCAATGGAGAACCACAGCCTCGATTTTGGAGGTGCTGATTCTCATCCCCGCCTTGTTGCACTCGGCCTCAAACCGCCCCAGCACATGCTGAAGGTCCCGGTTCGATTAAACCAACAGGACAACGTCATTCGCGAAAACCGGAGATGAAATCCTGTGGTTCCCAAACTGCATCCCCTCTGGCCCCTGGCTATGCCTAGAAATCCTGTGCATTAAAAATTATGAATAGAATCGGTGACAAAGGGGGCAGCCCTGCCGGAGTCCAACATGAACTGGCAACAAGTCTGACTTACTGCCGGCAATCCGAACCAAACTCCTGCTCCGATCATATAGAGACCGAACAGCCCTTGACAGAGGGCCCCGGACTCCATACTCACTGAGCACCCCCCACAGAATTCCACGAAGGATACGGCCAAATGTCCTCTCCATATCCACAAAGCACATATTGACTGGTTTGGGCAAATTCCCATGAACCCTCAAGCACCCTGCGGAGGGTGTAGAGCTGGTCCAGTGTTCCACGACCGGGACGAAAACCGCATTGTTCCTATTGAATCCGAAGTTCAACTATCGGCCATAATCTCCTCTCCAGTACCCTGGCGTAGTCTTTCCTGGGGAGGCTGAGAAGTGTGATCCCCCTATAGTTGGAACACACTCTCCATTCCCCCTTTTTAAAGAGAGGGACCACCACCCCGGTTTTCCACTCCAGCGGTACTGTCCCCTTCCTCCATGCAATGTTGCAGAGGCATGTCAACCAAGACAGCCTTACGACATCCAGAGACTTGGAGGTACTCAGGGCGGATCTCATCCACCCCCGGGGCCCTGCCACTGAGGAGCTTACGAACTACCTCAGTGATCTCGGCTTGGGTGATGGACGAGCACGCCCCAGAGTCCCCACTCTCTGCTTCCTCAGTGGAAGGCATGTCAGTCGGGTTGAGGACATTCTCGAAGTATTCCTTGCACCGTTCCCAGTCGAGGTAAACAGCTCCCCACCTGCACCATAAACAGTGTTGGCAGAGTACCGATTCTCCTTTCTGATGCGCCGAACGGTTTGCCAGAATTTCCTCGAGGCTGACTGAAACTCTTCCTCCATGGCCTCCCCGAACTCCTCCCAGACCCGAGTTTTTGCCTCCGGGACTGCCCGAGCTGCGGCTTGCTTGGCCTGTCGGTACCTATCTACTGCGTCAGGAGTCCCACAGGCCAACATAGCCCAGTAGGACTCCTTCTTCAGTCTGACGGCATCCTTTACTTCTGGTGTCCACCACCGGGTGCAGGTGTTGCCACCACGACAGGCACCAGACACTTTGCGTCCACAACTTCGAGCTGCTGTGTTGACAATGGAGGCAGAGAATATGATCCACTCTAACTCAATGTCCCCAGCCTCCCTCGGAATCTGTGAGAAATTCTCTCGGAGATGAGAGTTGAAGACTTCCCTGACAGAGGGCTCAGGCAGACATTCCTAACAGACCCTCACAATACGTTTGGGTCTGCCCGGTCTGTCCAACTTCCTCCTCCATCAGCGTATCCAACTCACCACCAGGTGGTGATCAGTTGACAGCTCAGCCCCTCTCTTTACCTGATTGTCCAAGACATAGGCCGAAGATCAGATGAAACAACGACAAAGTCGATCATTGACCTCCGGCCTAGGGTGTCCTGGTGCCACTTGCACTGATGGACACCCTTATGCTTGAACATGGTGTTCTTTATGGACAAACTGTGGCTGGCACAGAAGTCCAATAAGATCGGGGAGGCCATTCCTCCCAATCACGCCCTTCCAGGTATCACTGTCATTGCCCTCGCTGGCCCGTTGCTCCGACTACCAGTTCAGAAAGTGTTTCACACACTACTTGAAATAGAAGAGAGTGAAACGCAATGGTGGTCCCCCCAGATCTTGTAGTATTTCTGCGTTTGGGCTCACGCAAAGATCGAACGAAGGTGGTCACGTATGTCTGCCATCTAATGATGTGCAGTGTGGGCTGTGGCAACACTGACATCTTCAGGGTGGTGTAACAGATGAAGTGGCAGGCAGGCTTCATCTGCCTACCAGTCATCATATCGAATGGTGTCACTCCAATCAAGTGATGTGGTGTGGACCTGATGGCCATCAGGACAACTGGTAGCTTCACATCCCAGTCCTTTCCACTGCTACAGACATATTTCTTAAGAATGTGGACAATAGTCCGATTGGCTGATTCAACCTGACCTGAGGACTGGGGTGGTATGCAATGGGTGGGACGATGCGGAAAACAGTACGGACTAGCAGAGACAATTTGAAAGACATGACAAGATATATTCAAGACACACGTGCAAACAATCAGGGCAGATGGGAACAGGGGAAGTCAAACTAATAACTAAACACAATAACACAAACTTTCAAAATAAAACAGGAACAAAACAAACCCCAAAACTGTGACAAATGTAAATAGAGACAGAAAGCAAAAGTGAAAAATTCAAACTAAGGTCTTCTGACTCACCATCAGGTGGTCCTCCATCACAACCTGCACCACCCCAATGTGAAATCATTCACCTTTTAAAAATCATACCGTAATCAATTTTTGGGACTATTTGAGACTTTAATTGCACATGCCACGCCAAAGTGGTATGAAACACTTTTGTGACTCCATCAGGCAAAGTCCATGCTCATCTGTGGGTAAGATTTAATGATAACAAGGCTTTTCTTGTCTAAGCCTTCAGGTTTAATGTTCCTGTGTTGATCCAAACTATGATCTCATGACCTCAACCAAGCACTGAAATATTGCATGAATTTGAGCTTAAAGAGAAAACTGGAGTAAAAATACTTTACTGTAAGAGCAGAGGACTAGAAAACAAATGCATCGTGTCAGCAGATGCGCTCAGGATCAACCTTTGAGTTGCTAATTCCATAAATTACATGAGTTTTGTTGATTCTTGTGTTACACAGCAGTTCTGCTCTTGTTGCAGATTTGTGAAGCATCTTTTCAAGGAAACATAATTGATGAGTCAAAAATATCTGTATGTGTTTGCCAGCCATGAAGTTAAATCGTTGCATGCTGCATGCTGTATCCTGCGTTTGATGACTTAGCATCAATGGACTTCCTATGAATCCAACTTGTTCTCATTATTATCATTATCCAGCATGTCAGAAGAAAACAAAAAAAGAGTTTTAAGTCTTATTAAAATGAAAAAAGAAGAATTCAGAAGATCAAAACGCGGCTCTTAAACGAACCCTAAAAATAACAAAGACTGCTAATGTGACTTGGCAGTATTAATCGTTCATTTATCGAGCGCTCACATTCAGCCGCTGCTCTCTGCAGCTTTGACTGATGGCTGTAGAAATGATAGAGAAAGGAATGATAAAACTCCCAGCTGGCCTGCCACTCTGAGAAAGGCCACAAAAAAATAACATGCAGTCATGATAAGTGACACGAGCTTGTCATACACTTTACTCCAGTTGGAGCCTTTGTCTCCCGCCATGTGCATTTAATCTAATTTTATTTTTATGCTGCTCTCTAATAGCGATGCGACATAAATGAGTCACCACCAATGGAGACAATAACAATAGTGCCCCCTCTGGCTTTTGCTGTCAGAGTATTGGCTCCCACTGGCCGGCTCATTTTTCACCCTGTTTAAAATCCAAACCTGCCGTCGTGACGTACCAGAAGCTTTTATTGAAGCGTTAATAGAACTCTGATCATTTTTGTTTCTCATTCTTACTATTGAAGGAGGCTCTGCCCTGTACGTACATATTAAAAGTCCAACAGAAAAGTGCTTTATTTTTTTATTCTTTTATTTTTATGTTAACAGAAATGTGATTAGCTATAAAACCCTTGTTGGGTTCCTACTGTGAAAGAAGTTTGATTATAAAATGATCAAAGATGTAAGAGAAGAAGAATAACATTTTAAATATGATGTGGTTGATATAACACTAGTCAGTTTTGGGTTTTCATGATCTGACAGAGAATCAGACATAATCGGGTTGCAGGCTCCAGCCTGAGAGGAGATGAGATGTTTCTCACGTCTACAAGGCCACGTTAGACGTCAGATAGTATTAGCTTGAAAGTCTTAAAAGGTGGATTTCCATTACGCTTTTTTGCAAAACATAAACTGAATTTGCAACAAAGGTAGTGCTGCAGGGGCACAGTGTTTTTCTTTGTAAGAGCGTAACTCTCCAAGTTCTCACTCTGTATCTCATTCTGTAAGACTTCTCTTCAAAACAAAGAAAAAGGAGCTCTTGACTTTGAAGGAGATGGAACCCCAGACTTTAAGAGGAATTGGATAAAGCTCGAAGGAAAATAGTTTAATTCTGAATTATTTAATTTAGAATAATTAATTCCGAATTAAAAAACATCATGTAACCGTGGCCAATGATTAAGTAGCATTAGCAAAACCATA
Source organism: Cololabis saira (assembly GCF_033807715.1). Taxonomy (NCBI): domain Eukaryota; kingdom Metazoa; phylum Chordata; class Actinopteri; order Beloniformes; family Belonidae; genus Cololabis; species Cololabis saira. The sequence goes on along the minus strand of NC_084603.1, from coordinate 32,497,886 downwards.
TTTAGATTGATCAGCGGCTACGTCACATCCAGTCAGAGCCGTGGAAATGTGCACAAAGTGTTCCATTACACTTTTGTGATGAAGTTCGAGTCTTTGAAGTCTGAAAAAAACCACCTCATGAAAGTATAAAAAGGCTTTTGTGATATTTGGCAGTTTTTTTTTAAGTATAGGCATTTCAAATACAGGGTTTTTTTTTGCGATATTTAGGTTTTGTGCAAATCTAGGGGTAATGGAAACACCACTATCGTTGAAATTATTCACACTTCATTGTCTTGTTGGTCACTTTCCTGACATCTGCCTTGTTGTGAAGATGTGAACCCGAGCATGCAATGAAAGTAAATCAGCATCTCTCTCCTTCTAGTCTTGCGTAGTCAGTCTAGAGGCCATTTTTTCCCACAACAGAAGTCAAGTGTTTCTGGTCCACTCACACTCCCAGTTCCTGTGTGATGTTTTGACTTAACCCTGCTATATGTGTTAGCCTTTAAAACTGCTGACTCGGACCGTTACCAAACTTACACAATGCATCAACTCTCTCAGAGCCTGACGCTGTGCCAGTTTCATTAAGCATGAATGATGCGGTAACTCAGACCACTCAGTTTAAAAGGCCTTCCTGCAGCCAGAACATACATTTCTGCTCTTTATGGGTCAATCAGCTGGTCAGCAGGCTCCTGCTCGGTTTAGCCACATCCAGTTCTGGGAGTTTGCTCACATAGATGCATGACAGTCAGTGCGAGTGGGCGGGCGTCCACATTTTCCAAAATATGTGTGTGCGTGGGGGGGGGGGCTTCAGAGTCCAAAATGCTCTTGTTTCCAAAAATGAGCTTGAGAGTCTGCTGCTCGTGTGATGATTATAACACATTTATTAAAGAAAACAAGTGCATTAGGCTTATTTGGGCCCTGATTGTTATTGCAACAGTTGAAGGTCTAAAGCAGGGGTCTTGTATGAGCCTTAGAATGAAGGCAAATGCCGAAAGGCCAAATGTCGAGAAAAAAGTCGAAATGTCGAGAAAAATGTAGAGATGTTGAGAAAAAAGTTGAAATGTCGAGAAAAAAGTCGAAATGTCGAGATTAAAAAGGAAAGGAAAAGGGAAGAAAAAAAGAGAAAAAATGAAAAAAAAGAAGAAAAAGGACAAAAAAAGAAAAAAGAAGAAAAGAGAAAAAAGAAAAAAGAGGGAAAAAAGAAGAAAAAAAGGGAAAAAAGGTCAAACATTTTTGAAAAAGCTCCAGGGAGCCACTAGGGCGGCGCTAAAGAGCCGCATGCGGCTCTAGAGCCGCAGGTTGTCGACCCCTGGTCTAAAGCATTGTCATAGTATCAGGGTTTGTATTTGTTTTGCTGCCTCAGCTGTAATAAAAACAATAAAAAAGAACAATAAAAAAAGAACCTTGTTTTGTCATAACTGTTAAAAACAAGGTTCATGTGGCACTATTACGCTCCCAGCGGCAGGAGGGCGTTATCCGTCTCACAGAAGGGTAAAAGCTAGTGGCAAAGTGGTTGCTGGCCTTTAGATCAGCAGGTATTAAATCATATGACAAACATTTTTTGTGTGAGTGTAGCTTTAAAGTTGGAGACAGAAAGGCAGCACGGTGCAACAATTACAGAGCTTTTTTTTGTCTCTGTTGTCATACAGGCTGCTCAGGTGTTGGTGTAAGAAGTTGTTTTTGCTCAAAATAAAGAAGGGAAATGACTATTAGGTGCAAAAGGATAACAAACAACAAAAAAACTATCTACGAATGTGGGAAATGCTTTTGTTCCAGACGAGACATGAAAACCTCCCCTGAAAATCAATAGCTTACATAAAATAAAAGTAAAATGGTGGAAATAAAACATGAGATGAAGTTATCATTTGAAGGCTGGACTCCCGGTCCAAACAGCTAATGCTCCAAAATGAATAATTTAAAAGCAGCAGCATAAAATATAGGAGCTCTGTTTAAGACCAAATAATAAGTTTTGTCAGTAAAACATCTGAGATGGAAAAAAAGAGGAAAATAATGTTTTAAAGAAAAAAAGGGATATTTTACATTTATCTTAAAAGAAAAATGTAATAGAATAATGCAGGTCCTTGATAATATAAAACATAAACAAGTTTTCAAGTAAAGCAGAGAAACCATAATAAATGAGTCAGTCCAGTTCTGTTGCTACGGTGAAATTAAATTTAGAGCTGCAGTTGTCATGGGAATACTTCATTTTAGGTGCTCAAAAGTTTTTTGGGGAGTATACCCAAGGTGGAAAAGAAATCTAATCATAAACTGAGGACAATTTGTTTTTTTATCAGTAATACTGTTGAAGGTACTGTAGGGTAAGGGTTTTCTGGGTAACGTCATGTCTGTTGATATTTATAATAGAACAGAGCAGCAGCCTCCACTCAAGTCCTAGTTAACACAGTTACAAATGGCTCATAACACAACAGCAGAAATTCAATTCAGTTTAAGCTTTTACTCATTGATTGCGGACAAACCCCTTCTTACATCACAGATGTCATCTGCTGATGAGACTCTTTTATACGTTAAACTCATAGGAAAGTTTGCAGTTGCTGCTTCGTGTGCATCAAACATGATCCCTCCATCTCTGCTTTTACTTGTATTACAGGACCTGAAGTAATTCAAAAATGAAAACTCAATTCAATTCAATTCAATTCAATTTTATTTATATAGCGTCTAATACAACAAAAGTTGTCTCTAGACGCTTTCCAGAGACCCATACCCAGAACATGACCCCCGAGCAGTTATTACATAAACAATGGCAGGTAAAAACTCCCCTAGTGGGAGAAAAACCTTAAGCCAAACAGTGGCAAGTAAGAACTCCCCTTTAGGAGGGAAGAAACCTTGAGCAGGACCAGGCTCATACGGGGGGACCCTCCTGCCGAGGGCCAGACTGGTGGGTCAGGGACGGCAACAGCACAGCAGGCAGGTGGAAGCAGCAGCGGGATGACCAGGGGTGGGGACCGCAGGCCAGCACGCAGCTCCCGAAGCTCCGGCCCAATCATCAAGTCCCAGGTTGGGGTGCAGGGTCGGGGAAAGGTTGAGAAGGGGCAGGGCCAGGGAGAGGAGTCTTGAGGGACGAACCTTCTCCCCCGCCCAAAAGGGGCCGTTACCCTGCCCCCTCACTCCCACACTGCAGGATCCGGTGTCCGGCAAAGGATGCTGCAACATGGACAAAAGAGAGAAAAGGGAGGAGAAGGGGGGGCCAGCACAAGAAACTACAGGAACGACTCTGGCACACTAGAGTTTACACTACCTAGAGATTTACCAACACCAGCTAGAGGTTTACTAACACTAACTATAGGCTTTACTAAACAGAAATGTTTTAAGTTTAGTTTTAAAGGTGGAGGTGGTGTCAGCCTCCTTAACCCAGATTGGAAGTCAACTCAACATCTGTGTGGCATAAGCAGTGTGTGTTTTGGTATAATTTACAGATATTTATCCCCCAATCTGCCGTCAAGGCTTCGCGTTAACGAAATATCTCTTTAATTAACACAACTCAGAATATTGAATCCGTGGCGTCACTCGTTACTGCACGCCTCACTTTGACAGGTGACAAAATCGTAAAGTGACGTAAGCCTATGTGCTTAGGTTTCCATGGTAACAGTGAAAAGAACGGTAACTAACTGGAGCTTTCAATGTAGACTAAAGGTTTTGTTATGTTAGACTAATATTTGAGTTTGATGCAAGAAAGAAACTTTCTTTCCGCATGCGGCCACGCATGTCATCCTTCCCATCATCACTCCTCTGCTGCACTGGGCTTCTTGCTTTTTATAGGTCTCCATGTGAAGCTTAATGCTGACTCATTTCTTTCTGGCAAAAATATCATATCATTGCATCATTATCAGAAGGTGGAAAGGGGAAATGTTTTAAAAAGACTTCCGGCTGTAAATCACGGAGATATGCATTCCCATAAGAAGAACATGATCTCCTGGCCTCTGTGTTTGCTGAAATACGGTAAGTCGTTTGCAGGAAAGTTTTACTTTACCGTATTTCGACATTCACACTGGATTAATATAACAGAGATCCTTCATAGTTATTACAAATGACCGCAGGTCCCCAGGTATCACTTGTCCCAACTTCACTCTCTCAGTTTGTTGTTTCATTTTCTGCTTTTCATGTCTCATAGTTTTATGAGGATGGATTTTATCTAACCTGTTTTATACTTCTGTGTTTAGCACTTTTTATAAATGGCACTTTGGTCAACCAACTCTGTGTCTAAATGTATTTTATAAATAGTATTTGCTTACTAATTTACAATATATAGTTTTTCTGAATAATCTTTGGCCACAGAAAGAGCGACAATAAATGCATGGCATCATTTCCGTTACAATATATTTACAATATAAAATGCTAAAGATTTTTAATCCCATCTAAAATATTTTCTAAAGGAGTCGCAGCCTACCCTACTGTACAAAAATAATCAAGATCAGGGAGTTTCATTATATTTCTCTCTTTCAAATTCTATATTTACGGCTCTGCCCTTATTGGTTAAATTGTAATCTGTACAGTTTTGTTTTTGTGTGTCATGGTGAGCCCTTCTGCTTTGTCCCCTCTTTATAGAAACTGATTTTGTAGTCCATATTTTATCATATTTATAATAGTGATAACGCTACAACTAACCTCGGCTGACTTTGATAACTCTGCGTGGTACTCATGACTTGGGTGTGTGTGTGTGTTTGTGTGTGTGAGACTAAGTTTGACTTTCAGAGCATCTGCTGGCTGCGGACATGGCAGGGGGGCACAGGTGGTATATTGTTTGTACCCGCAGACACTTGCGCAATCATACACACTGATGAAGCTCACAGATGCTGACCTTGTACGAGGCCAGACTCCTGGTCTGTCAGCACTTGTCACACAAACACACACATGCTCTCTAAACTGAGATGCCCATTTATTCTGGGCTTGTCAGGGGCTGCCATCCTTCCCAGTGGGGGGATGTGTGTGCTGCTGGGGAGGGAGACGGGGTTGGAGGTGGGGGTCTCCATGAATAATGCTCCAGGTAATGAGATAGGTGGTGATGGCGACAGAAACACCAGCTCCTGGAGAACATGTTTAGATACACTCAACCATTTTAGAAATTACTCAAAGCGTGTGTCAAATCTGTGGCATGACATGAAAATACAGAAACTGAAACACATCTGTTGGTTTGATCACACCAGATAGGCACTGTGCACACTAGGGCTGGGCGATATGGACCAAAAGTCATATCTCGATATTTTCTAGCTGAATGGCGATACTTGATATATATCGATATTTTTTCTATGCCATAATTGGGGTTTCCCCCAAAGCATTATAGCATAGCATCTCTGTTAGCTTCATTTTTTCTGAGGCAAACCCTTAAAAAAAGTTTTAATACAAAGCCTCGTGCCAAATGTCACACAGGTACATTTATTAACAGAGGTCTGCACAATATCAAAATGTATAAAACAAATGAAATAAAAATAAACTGCCTGCATATATAGAATAAAAATGCTTCTTGAATAAAATAAAACAAATATCCCTTTCCTGCATAACAATTAAATTAAAATACCCTGTGCAATTAATACAATGTAGACAGTAACAGGCAGACTTTTCCACTGAGGTTGACAGTTGTGCAAATAACAAAACATTTGTGCAAATCTCAAATAAAACATTCAAGTCAATTTGTCACAAAATAAGCTATATCAAAATCATAAAAAAAAAATGTAATAATCGATATAAACGATATTGTCTCGTACCATATCGCGTTTGAAAATATATTGATATATATTAAAATCTGGATATATATCGCCCAGCCCTAGTGCACACTGACAAAAGCTTCATACAAACAAAGAGGACCTTGTCAGAAAAGAGTCCTAAAGATGCAAATACCTAACAGGAGACGAACGGTTCAGCCAACTTTAGTATGTCTGAGCAGGAAAGTGTATAAACTGCTAATGCCTGACTTTCAGACAATTTCAGTCAGGATTTTAAACATGTGCAGAGTTTCCTTCACAATTTTAAAATCTGGGTGGGCCGCTTGGGTACACTAAAGGTTCCCAAAAAGATTTGATAACTCACTCACATATTTTCATTCTCTACAATGCAAGAATGGTGAAATCTATTGTGTGCAGCGTTGTGCTTCAGCCCCCAGGACTGGATGGTCCGTAACTGGGTTTGTTTGCATTATTTTTAAAATAGTCCGGGGTGATGTTAGTTGTGAACTGGTGCTATTTAAATAAAGTGCATTGGAACTGAAAGGTTAATTACATGCAATGATGGCACAGAGAGAGAGTGAGAGAGAAATGAGTGAAGGAAAGGTGTTCAGTCCTTCATGGGAGGTCCCCTGGCAGCGGCGGTCCACAACAGCATAACAAAGACGTGGTTCAGGGTCATTTGAGTCAGCATTAACTGTAAGTTTTCACCAAAAAGAGGCTCGTAGGACTGATCTTCGACCTAGGAAAGGATGCTTTCCTCCATTCCCACCTCTAAAAACTCTAGCTACGCATAAGCCTGTACCAAGAGGATTGCTCTGAAGACATAACATGGTGTTATTTAGAGATTTGATTAAGTTTGGCCATAAAGGGGGATTTAAAATGTTCTTCTGGATTGTACAAGGACAAAAGCGAGGCGAGCTAATATGGGAGAAACATGATCTGCATCTGGGTCCTACTCCGCCTCACCGTGACAGATCTGATTCGTGTTCTTGTCAGAAATCTTGGAGCATTTTGGATCAACTGGAGGCTTTTCAGAAAATAAACAGGACAAAATAATAACGAGGAGTTACAAGACTAGAAATAACAAACTCATCAGCTACATTTCCGCATCTCCTACTAAACACTGTGACCTATCTGAAAGCTCATTTATACCAGTAGAGCAGCTGTCAGTTATTTTTATTATCTTTTATATAAAACAGATGAGTTAATTACACTCTGGGTAACAAATGAGTTTCAGAATTACAGCACGTCAAGAAGAAAATGGCTGTAAAGTTTGTCTTTGCCACATTAGTCAGTCAGGGTCAGTGAAACACTAACTCACTATAAAACGTGGGCGTATCTGAACGCTTCAGTCCAACTGTGCAATATATTTTCTGAGACTCGGTCAGAGAAAACATAATAGATTGCAAAGTTGTTTTCTATTTTACACAGACCTCTCTGTTTTCTCCCTCATTCTCTTTTCTGTTGGGTGTGTTGACGCTAATGTGGTTCCTCATTGTGTTTTCATGTCAAACTCAAATGGAATTTTGTTTATGATTTGGTTTTCGAGAGCCAAGTCAAGTTTATTGTATTTTACATTTGTATTAGCAAGTTTTACAACCCCCGCAATAAGTACAGCAGATAATTGACAGCGTTATTGCTTGTTGAAATTACACTGTATTTCTTGTCTTTTTCCTGGGGACCTCGTTGTTTCCATGTATTTTTATTATATTTTGTGTCTGAAACAAATTATTTATTCATTTATTAATTTGGTGAGGACAGTGCATACTGATGAAGACTATACAAATGTATGATATTATGCAGGATTTAGCTAAAAGATCATTTTCATCTGCAGTCCTCCAACAACAAAAAAACAAAACAAATATAGTATAAACAACAATACATAAAAGAACATATAGATTTTCAACACAGAAGGACTACTACATTACACTATTGTATAAAATGCTGCTTTGACTTCACATATGCTCAAAGGTTTGTTAAATTTTTTTAAACATTTTTTTGCTGTTTTTTAATTGTAGTAAATGTGATATGAGGTGGGGGGGGGCAAAACATTTAGACATTTATGGATAAAACAAACATGTTTCAGAGTTTTAAAATGTTCAAACCTTAATAAATGACTTTTCAATATTGGCACAATAATGGAAGGAATATAGTTTAAACAAACGACTTGATTACTTTTTTCTTACAGAATTGTTCTATAGGTTTTACTGCCGTGACACTGGCAAATGACTCAATTGTAAAGCAGTGGAGAAAAGATTTGTCAGCATCAACTGAGAACAATTTCGCAGGCTGAATTTCATAATGTTGGCCACATGTGTTTCCTTAAAAGTAACACTGGAATCCAATAGGACCCCAAGGTACATGGGATGCCAATTTGAGTTCTTCAGCTCCTGCAAACATGTTGGATCTTTTCTGCTTTACTGGTCGTTTAGTGAATGTCATACAAACATGAAGCAAAAGGCTGTTGTTATCAAATCAGTCTCGAACCTTATTTAAAACATCTCTGACTTTGAATGAGATGATGTCAGTGTTCAAGAGATGGGAAAAAAATAACTATGCCATCCACATACATTTGAACATCAGGATCAGGACATAATCTTGGAGACCATTTATGAACATTGACAATAATGAGGGCTCAAGGCTGGAACCTTGTGGAACACCCACAGAACTGCTGAGATAATAGGATTTGACATCACTGACAGATACACATTGTGTTCTATTTGATTAGTACAACTTAAACCATTGTATTGTATTGTAACCCAAACAAAAAACTTGTTTTTTTCCCTTTGAATACGATACAAATATTCCTTTGAAAAACATTTGTCATCCTATATTCAGGGTCTAGACTTTCAATGACAGGACAAAGAAGAGCCTAGAGACATTCTTAAACAGCCAATTTCGCCAAATTAAGTTTGAATGTTGCCTAGCATTAATCAATATGGCATTTACAGGTCTCTTGGAATGTTTTTTTCCCTCCTGCAGATTACATTTGTCATAAAAGGGTTTTGAGAAGTAAGTGTCATATGGAGAAACACTTGTAACTTGATTCAGAAAGAAAAAAAACATATCTACTAAGACAAGACAAGATTTTATCCTGATACATTTTTCCTATTTTCCCAATAGATGTTTCTTGATTTAAAAAAAAAAAGTGTCATTCTGTAGGTGGAGGCATCTTATATTTTGGAAAATATATATTTTTATATTTTTGAAATACATACTTTTGAGAATTTCCTCTGGAGATAAAATCTTGGAATGCACATCAGGTGGTGCAAAATACCCCAAATTCAGTTAAATGTAGATTGCAAATAACAGTATTTCTTCAGTAGAATTGCAACGTGCTCCCCCACAAACAAGTGCTGTTTTCTTCAGCGTAAGATCTGCAGGACATATATATTACAGGCTGAACAGTAAACATGTCCCCATAATAATACTCTTCAACACCTTTTTCTGTCCTTTACCCAGAAGCAATGTGACTCAATCTCTGAGATCAGCCATATTTGTAGCATATAGAAAACGTGAGAAACAGACAAATATCATCCAATGTTTTGCAGAAACATCCAATGCTGAAATTCCTTTGAGGCATCAGTATTGGTGCATCATAAAGCTCTGTGCTTTTTCAGACTCTGATATTGAAAAAGAGGATTCAATTAATAAACAGATAAATATAGATACATGTTAAAAGCTAAAACTTGCACTACACCCTATTACCCAAGAACAGCAAGTGATTAAATTCAAAAAAGAAAACTGTAATTGAATTAAACAAATCTAGGCACATCTAATTTCCGTGTTATTTTAGATAAAGGTTTGCAATGCATTTTATATAAATGGCTATATTATCTTCCTTCTCAAGCTAAGTTTTGAATAGATTTTTTTATTCCTGACACCATGGAGGGCACTTTTCATTTCAGAGCAGAGCAGTTGGCTTAAACACAGACTCCAACCAATACCTTCACTTGAAAAATGTTGCAGCAATTTGTGGAAGGCAACAATTTTAACCACAAAGTGATCTCTTCTTATTGCTCTGTGAAGCAAGTGTGGTTATTTGTATGAAACTACTCCCTACCTTGTTATTTGGATAGCTGTGTGCTTTTGTTCCGCTGTTTAAACTGAGCACAGCAGGGTGTTTTCTGGCTGCTGGGGCATCTCAAGTGCAATAGGTTACAGAAAACAGAAAATTGATTTGGCAGGCTTCACTTAGCCAATAGCAACCATTAAAAAAAAGAAAGCACTGAATGGTCCAAATATTGATCCTGCAGATCAGCTCGGATGTAAAGCTCAGGGAGCTGCCCACTAAAACCCTGCTGGCTGATGAAGCTCTGCAGCTGGGGCTCAAATCTTCAGTGAAGGGCAGTGTGAGTGCAGGAAGATTCAAAAGGACAATTCAAAACAACTGTTTTTGTGGAAAAAAACAAAGAAACAAAAGTTAAGATGAAAAACAACATTATGAACCTCATTTTCTCCCTACCTTTGATAGGACATTTGAATGTTTTTTTCTGCTGGGGTGCCAAAATAATCAGCAACTGTATTAGCTTCTTCGAGTGCGACAGACACTCACGTTAACTTTAAAAGCAAAGCGGAAAAAAACACCACTTCTAAGACATATTGTATACACACGGACCATGCAATATCATTTTCCACTGTGCCCAGGGTCATACTTTTCAAGAGCAATGTTCCTTTTTCTGCACAAATTAATATTGAAAGCTACTGACAAATCCACTGCATTTCAACCTTGAATCTCTGCAGAAAGAAACACTTAGAACAGAATGAAGAAGATAGAAATTGATTTGAGGTATCACGACTACTTGCCCCTTCACTAAGAAAGTGTCACCAACTCAGCTGGTGGCTGAATGTGAATACAACTGAGGTACTAAAGTCAATCGTCAGGGGTTATCGGCGCAGCTTAGCGGTTAAATAAGCAGCAAAGTATCATGATTCCATGTAAGATTAATAGCGATCAATAGACACAAAAGACACCAATTAGAATTGACATAATACCCATCCTTGAGACGATACACATGGTGAATAGTTTTTGCTCAAATATTCCCTTGAAAATAAATTAATGCTGAGAAAATGCACTCCTTTCATGACTGACACACAAGTTACTAGCAACCTTATCATTTAAAGTAAAATGAGTTTATATTCTTCATCAAATCTATTTACTGTATTTGTAAAATGTGATTGCAGCACAAATAGTGAGAATCTGAGAAAACTAGTTTCAGAGTAAAAATCTAGTACTCAAAGTAAGTATTGAATTATTACCAAGAGAATTGGTCGTCTTTACAAATCATGTTACATGTATGTTAGTGTTTGTGCGTGCGTGCGTGCGTGCGTGCATGCGTGCGTGCGTGCGTGCGTGCGTGCGTGCGTGCGTGCGTGCGTGCGTGCGTGCGTGCGTGCGTGCGTGCGTGCGTGCGTGCGTGCGTGCGTGCGTGCGTGCGTGCGTGCGTGCGTGTGTGTGTCCCTGATGGCTGTGAACTTCCCCTGGAGGTTTGCTTCAATTTATCTTAGCTGTTTAGGGATCTACACCATGCCGGCGAGCACAGCTGTGCAGCACACTTTTAATCGAGTGATAACTGGCTAACTAAACTCCTCTTGCATTTATGTGTGCACTTGAAGATGATTTTAACTGACAAGTTATTGTCCATCTGGCACACTTCTGTTAAACACTGGTTAATCCATGAATGCATGAAATAAGTTACAACACAACATCACTCTTAAACACACACACACAGGAACAGAATAACCACCGCCGTTCAAGGGGCCCATTTGGGGCTAAATGTGTTTTTTATTTATTTAGTTTGTTTGTTTTTTCTTTCGGTCGGCCTCGAGGAAATTCTGGAGGACCGTTCGGCGCCTCAGAAGGGGGAAGCAGTACTCTGCCGGCACCATTTATGGTGCTGGTGGGGAGCTGTTGACCTCGACTGGGGACATTGTCGGACGGTGGAAGGAATACTTTGAGGATCTCCTTAACCCGACTGACATGCCTTCCACTGAGGAAGCAGAGGGTTGGGGCTCGGAGGCGTGCTCATCCATCACCCAAGCCGAGGTCACCGAGGTGGTTCGTAAGCTCCTCGGTGGCCGGGCACCGGGGGTGGATGAGATTCGCCCTGAGTACCTCAAGTCTCTGGATGTCGTAGGGCTGTCTTGGCTGACACGCCTGTGCGACATTGCATGGAGGAAGGGGACAGTACCGCTGGGGTGGCAAACCGGGGTGGTGGTCCCTCTGTTTAAAAAGGGGGACCGGAGAGTGTGTTCCAACTACAGGGGGATCACACTTCTCAGCCTCCCGGGGAAAGTCTACGCCAGGGTACTGGAGAGGAGATTACGGCCGATAGTCGAACCTCGGATTCAGGAGGAACAATGCGGTTTTCGTCCCGGTCGTGGAACACTGGACCAGCTCTATACCCTCCGCAGGGAGCTCGAGGGTTCATGGGAATTTGCCCAACCAGTCTACATGTGTTTTGTGGATCTGGAGAAGGCATTTGACCGTGTCCCTCGTGCCATTCTGTGGGGGGTGCTGAGTGAGTATGGAGTCCGGGGCCCTCTACTAAGGGCTGTCCGGTCTCTGTATGATCGAAGCAGGAGTCTGGTTCGCATTGCCGGCAGTAAGTCAGACTTGTTCCCGGTGCATGTTGGACTCCGGCAGGGCTGCCCTTTGTCACCGGTCCTGTTCATAATTTTTATGGACAGGATTTCTAGGCGCAGCCAGGGGCCGGAGGGTATCCGGTTTGGGAACCTCAGGATTTCATCTCTGCTTTTTGCAGATGATGTTGTCCTGTTGGCTTCATCAGACCGGGACCTCCAGCATGTGCTGGGGCGGTTTGCGGCCGAGTGCGACGCGGCAGGGATGAGAATCAGCACCTCCAAGACCGAGGCCATGGTTCTCGACCGGAAAAGGGTGGCATGCCTTCTCCGGGTGGGTGGAGAAGTCCTGCCTCAGGTGGAGGAGTTCAAGTATCTCGGGATCTTGTTCACGAGTGAGGGAACAATGGAGCGTGAGATTGACAGGCGGATCGGTGCAGCGTCCGCAGTAATGCGGTCGATGTACTGGACCGTCGTGGTAAAGAGGGAGCTGAGTCGAAAGGCAAAGCTCTCGATTTACCGGTCAATCTACGCCCCTACCCTCACCTATGGTCATGAACTTTGGGTAGTGACCGAAAGGACAAGATCGCGGATACAAGCGGCCGAGATGAGTTTCCTCCGCAGGGTGGCTGGACGCTCCCTTAGAGATAGGGTGAGGAGCTCGGAGCCGAGCCGCTACTCCTCCACATTGAGAGGAGTCAGCTGAGGTGGCTTGGGCATCTGTACCGGATGCCTCCTGGACGCCTCCCTAGGGAGGTGTTCCAGGCATGTCCCACCGGGAGGAGACCCCGGGGAAGACCCAGGACACGCTGGAGAGACTATGTCTCTCGGCTAGCCTGGGAACGCCTCGGACTCCCCCCGGAAGAGCTGGAGGAGGTGTCTGGGGTGATAGTCAGGGCCGAAAATTGAAAAAGCCCCTTAGAAAACAACATGGTAGGCATTTTTGAGGAAAAGCACTTTCTCTATTGTTTCTGTATGATTTTTTTGTGCTGAATCCATTTCTGCCGTATGCTAAGCTGTCAAAGTTATCGTTTAGTCATAATTATTGATTAATTAGCACAACTATTGATTTATCGTCTAAAGTTAGAAATGGTGATCAGTTTCCTATTTGTCAATAGTAGATATATGATTGTTTGATATCAATGTAAAGGGGACCTTCTCAGCTTTTATCTGAGCCCATGGTTGTGTTTTTCTGACAAACATAGAGGTCACACGGCCTCCTTAAACCATAAATTACACACATTTCCATAAAATTTTTCGCCTAAACTATCTAGTTAATTTTATTTTCTGGGATCAAGAGATATCAACGACCCAAAAGATAACAACCACAATACCCAATGGACTTTGAGGAGTCCGGAAATGTATGATATAACCATACTTTTTCTTTGTGAGAAGTTATTATAAGGCTTGAAATAGCTGTAACCAGCTCAGTCCCATTCACCACCATTCATTCTTTGGACCAGCATTTTGTAAAGACTATTATTAGTAAGCAATATTCAAAGGCCTGAGTGATTTTCATCAATTTAATTCATCAAAAATTTCACTGAACAATCACATTTTTCACCTCCTTGAACCGCCACCTTACTGTGGTGGAGGGTTTGTGTGCCCGAGTGATCCTAGGAGCTATGTTGTCGGGGGCATTATGCCCCTGGTAGGGTCTCCCATGGCAAACAGGTCCTGGGTGACGGGCCAGACTAAGAGCGGTTCACGCCAATCATGGAGGAGAAAGAATAAAGGGCCGTAATGTCGCCTGGATCGGCGTCACCGGGGCCCCGCCCTGGAGCCAGGCCTGGGGTTGGGGCTCGTAGGCGAGCGCCTGGTGGCCGGGTCTTTGCCCGTGGGACCCGGCCGGGCTCAGCCCGAAACGGCGACGTGGGCCCGCCTTCCTGTAGGCCCACCACCCGCAGGAAGGACCATGAGAGGCTGGTGCAATGTGGACTGGGTAGCAGTCGTGGCCTCGACGACCCAATCCCTGGACCAAAACCCTCACAGTGGGGACATGGAATGTCACCTCGCTGGGGGGGAAGGAGCCGGAGCGTGTGCGTGAGGTTGAGAGATACCGGCTAGAGATAGTCGGGCTCACCTCCACACATAGCTTGGGCTCTGGAACCCAGCTCCTTGAAGGGGGCTGGACCCTCCACTACTCTGGAGTTGCCCAGGGTGAGAGGCGGCGGGCTGGTGTGGGCTTGGTTATAGCCCCTCAGCTCAATCTCCATGTGTTGGAGTTCACCCCGGTGAACAAGAGGGTCGCTTCCCTGCGCCTTCGGGTCGGGGATAGGTCTCTCACTGTTGTTTGTGCCTACGGGCCGAACAGCAGTGGGGAGTACCCGGCCCTCTTGGAGTCCCTGGGAGGAGTACTTGATGGTGCTCCAACTGGGGACTCCATTGTTCTACTGGGGGACTTCAACGCTCACGTGGGCAATGACAGTGATACCTGGAGAGGTGTGATTGGGAGGAACGGCCTCCCCGATCTGAACCCGAGCTGTGTTTTGTTGTTGGACTTCTGTGCTAGTCACAGTTTGTCCATAACGAACACCATGTTCGAGCATAAGGGTGTCCATCAGTGGCGTGGCACCAGGACACCCTAGGCCGGAGGTCAATGATCGACTTTGTTGTCGTTTCATCTGACCTTCGGCCGCATGTCTTGGACACTCGGGTGAAGAGAGGGGCTGAGCTGTCAACTGATCACCACCTGGTGGTGAGTTGGATGCGCTGGCGGAGGAGGAGGTTGGACAGACCGGGCAGACCCAAATGGATTGTGAGGGTCTGTTGGGAACGTCTGGCCGAGCCCTCTGTCAGGGACATCTTCAACTCCCACCTCAGAGAGAGCTTCTCTCAGATCCCGGGGGAGGCGGGGGACATTGAGTCCGAGTGGACCATGTTCTCTGCCTCCATTGTCGACGCGGCGGCTCGAAGCTGTGGACGCAAGGTCTTCGGTGCCTGTCGTGGCGGCAATCCTAGAACCCGGTGGTGGACACCGGAAGTACAGGATGCCGTCAGACTGAAGAAGCAGTCCTACTGGGCTATGTTGGCCGGTGGGACTCCTGACGCAGTAGATAGGTACCGGCAGGCCAAGCGGGCCGCGGCTCAGGCAGTCTTGGAGGCAAAAACTCGGGTCTGGGAGGAGTTCGGTGAGGCCATGGAGGAAGACTTTCGGTCGGCCTCGAGGAAATTCTGGAGGACCGTTCGGCACCTCAGAAGGGGGAAGCAGTACTCTGCCGGCACCGTTTATGGTGCGGGTGGGGAGCTGTTGACCTCGACTGGGGACATTGTCGGACGGTGGAAGGAATACTTCGAGGATCTCCTCAACCCGACTGACATGCCTTCCAGTGAGGAAGCAGAGAGTGGGGACTCTGGGGCGTGCTCATCCATCACCCAAGCCGAGGTCACTGAGGTAGTTCGTAAGCTCCTCAGTGGCAGGGCACCGGGGGTGGATGAGATTCGCCCTGAGTATCTCAAGTCTCTGGATGTCGTAGGGCTGTCTTGGTTGACACGCCTCTGCGACATTGCATGGAGGAAGGGGACAGTACCGCTGGGGTGGCAAACCGGGGTGATGGTCCCTCTGTTTAAAAAGGGGGACCGGAGAGTGTGTTCCAACTTTAGGGGGATCACACTTCTCAGCCTCCCCGGGAAAGTCTACGCCAAGGTACTGGAGAGGAGATTACGGCCGATAGTCGAACCTCGGATTCAGGAGGAACAATGCGGTTTTCGTCCCGGTCGTGGAACACTGGACCAGCTCTACACCCTCCGCAGGGTGCTCGAGGGTTCATGGGAATTCCAGGCATGTCCCTCCGGGAGGAGACCCCGGGGAAGACCCAGGACACGCTGGAGAGACAATGTCTCTCGGCTGGCCTGTGAACGCCTCGGACTCCCCCCGGAAGAGCTGGAGGAAGTGTCTGGGGTGAAGAATGTCTGGGCATCCCTGCTGACTTTGCTGCCCCTGCGACCCGGGAACGGATAAGCGGAAGAAGATGAATGAGTGATGAGCTATAACATTTTTGTCTTCAGTGCTTTAGGCCTACATATTCATGACAGTCACTTGACTTTCGGCACTGACAAGAATCAGTGCATGGGTTTGGTTTGCAACTGCATCAGGCTGTCTTGTATCCAGTTGTGCAACCACAGGTCATTAGTTCCTAACAGTCATCTGGAATCGCAGGAATCAACATCAGTTTAGGAATGAGCACATTGTCCTCCATCTCCCATCCCATATTTTCAGGGGGCGGGAGTACCGGTTACTGCAAATGGGCCTGCCGCCAGACCAAGCTCTGGAAGTGAATGCGCTGAATATGAAAGCTCAAAGCATCTCTGGTGGGCAGTAGTCTCTCTATTGTCAGACCCTTGACAAACATGCCCAAATGGACATCATTGATGTTCTCACTGACTGAACCCTTTAACTTTAACTTTAATCCAGGAAATTGGTTGATATTTTTTTTAAATGACTTGATTAACTTAAACACATGATTCATCTTTTCAAAATTATTGTTACTGTTACTCACCCTTAATAGAGGAAATGAACACCACCACATATATTTGCACTGGCAACATCCATGTTAGCTAGTTGTCTCGCTAACTCGTTGTTGTGGCAACTCGCCACCTGCTGCTTGACTGCGGTATTCCAGCACACAATCACCCACAAGATAGAAATAATATGGTGATATTATACATTTTCTGAAACTGTATATGAAAGTGAGTATTGATGTACTTGTTTTTTATGTCTCTGGTATTCCTAGGTGTCACAGAGTTAATACAAATAAAAATAACATAGGCGAAAATGGTGAAAAAATAACATTCTCTGGGGTTTCTGGAGCTCTATTGACCTCCAAGTATGTCAGAAAAGTTCAACTTTAGGTTTGAAAGAGAGCTATAAATGTCTCCTTTAAAATTATACCAAACACAGTATTATTGTAACTTAGGAATTGCTTGATCTATGAGCCTATACCAGGATAGGCAACAGCGTTTACAGTCCAATTTACCATATGGGGTGGCCATCTTGAATGTGGGAATATAGAAAACCAGGGGTATAATTTTTTTGGCATACGGTGGATTCTGGTTTGGGACACATTGATCTTTCAAAAAATGCTGTATGCCATCTTTTCCTCAAAAATGCCTACAGGGTTACATGATTCTGAAGTTACAGCCCAGTCTATGAGGGAAGTCTGGGCATCCCTGCTGAGGCTGCTGCCCCCGCGACCCGGTAACGGATAAAGCGGGAGAAGATGAGTGAGTGAGTGAGTAGTTTGTTTGTTATTTTAGAGCAGAAGTGACATGATACTGATTTGAGGTCATATCGCCAGCCTTACCCCAGAGCCAAAGGTGTGCCCAGCTGCAACAGCAAGGAGCCCCAAACCCAGGCTAGACAACGGACACCCATTCACACAGAGACACATACACCTCAACATACAACCCACAGGGAGCTAAAAACAGGTGAGTCTTCAACCTGGACTTAAATACACTGAGTGTTTCAGCTGATATGAGGTTTTCTGGGAGTTTGTTCCAGACATGTGGAGCATAGAAGCTGAACCAGCTTCTCCATGTCTGGTTCTTACTCTGGGAACTGATAAAAAAACAGATCCAGACGACCTGAGAGGTCTGGAAGGTTCATACTGGGTCAGGAGTCACTGGTGTGTTCTGGTCCTGGACCATTCAGAGCTTTATAGACCAGCATCAGAACTTTAAAGTCTGTCCTCTGACGGACAGACAGCCAGTGTAAAGACCTCAGAGCTGGACTGATGTGGTCACTTTTTTGGCCTTAGTGAGGACTTAGTAGCAGAGTTCTGAATGAGCTGCAGTTGTCTAACAGACTTGTTAGGTAAACTGTAAAGATGCTGTTACAGTAATCAATTTACTAAAGATCCTGCTGAGACATCAGTTCTTTTAACCTTGATATATTCTTATAGAATGGCTCGTTATCATCACAGGCTACTTGATGCTCACACTCTTTTGATTCATATTGAATAACAGTAACCCACTAAAATCTTTGCATATGCTTTGTTTGAAAACAAGAAAAGTAAAAAAAAGAAGAAGAAAAGAGAAACATTTTCCTGAATGAAGATGCCTCGGCGGGGAATCTGAAAAGTCCCACGGGTGATAGGCATTTCCCTTGTCTTAAGATATCAACATCAAGTATATTTCTTTCTTGATATTGCACATCACATTATCCATAACAAGCGCAGCTGTCACAGCGAGGCCCTCAGTGACTGATCACTCAGCAGCACATCAGCAACGTGAGGACTCATGAAAGTGACTGATTGTCTCTTTATGGATGTTCATTTAGCACTATTTGCATTTTGAACCCACATCAGAGACATTTAACATGAACATGTAACTGTTTTGCACTGCGACGTGTTAAAGGGTTCCTCTGCTTCTCTGCTGTTTCTCTCTTTGCAGCAGAGATAAGACATTGTTTGTTCGTGCTTGCTAAGAAACGCGGTACCACAAGAATTCATACTTTCTTATGAATCCAATATTTTACAAAGGGCCCATCGTCTCAAGAGGCTGCAATCAACATTTTACATTGCAATAACCAGCAGTGTGAAATAACTTCACAATGAGGAAATTGCAGCAAACTGTCAGCTGAACCTGAAGCTCCTTCATCACCACAGCGGATCAGCTGATAATGAAATCCTTCAGAGTGTAATCATTTGTGTACTTGTATCAACTATAAAGATGATGATGTTACCGCTGAAGGTGTCAATCATGATGTAAATAAAAATGAATAGAAGAGCTATTAAACTGGCAGTGATTTACATGTATCAAAACTCTACACACGTTACAGACACTTTTATTTCCAGTTTTCCACAGCTCCCTTCCTCGCGATCGAATTAAATAAATCCTTTCAAAAAATGAAGACATTCTGAAATGGACAGATGGGCTGAAGAAGTGGCTTTATTTTTATGTTTTACATCTAGCTCTCAGAGTTCAAAGGAAATACATTCCTGAAACACATATCACATAAGGAAATCCGTATGAAAGAAGTGAATGAGCTAATATTGAATGAAGTCTTATTTTTATGAGTGGAAAAACACAAAAAGGGAGAGAGGCTGCAGGTAAGTCCATTTATCACATGTTCAAGGCCCCTAGTCCCTCAAGTGTCTTTCCTTAGGCTCCTACCATAGCTGGGAGGGAATTCATGAAAATCCTGCACTTGGTGACAAGTTTTTGATATTTGGCATGGTGTTAGGCATGGACATAAGGTTTTCAAAAACCACCGCAAACAAATTGGGACGCCCTTAGTGGCCGGTTTACAGAAAATTCAAAATGGTTCCCACTGAAAAGACCGAAGGTCATATCTCAGCTTCTCACCATATAACAATTAGAACAAAGCCAAAGGAAACGTTAATTATTAATTTGTTAATTATCCTTGCAAAATTCCACATCCACAAATCTAAATTCTTACGCAAAAAACCCTCTTTTTTACTTTTCAATGTGAACTAAAACAGTATCTGGACTCTATTAAGTTTTCTAATAATTCAAAGGCTATCAAAACCATAAATGTATGTAAATGTTTTGGCTTTCTGTTATAATTTCATCCCCCCTGGCTGGTTGTAATGTGTTGTGCTTTTTGTTTTGTTTTTATTTGTGTTGTACTCTTTATATGTTATAATTCGACGTGAATTTGCATAATGTGAAGTTTTTTCTTATCATTGTTATATTTGCAATTGTTAATAAAAAAAAAAACAAAAAAAAAATATATCTCAGCTTCTCTTAGTCCTAGATTGTTGTATATTGTGACTTTCTCTACTTTGTTGCTGCTAAGAATTCCATTCTGAGATACATTTCCTATTTCAAGGTCATGTTGAAGATCAAATTTATTTTTCAAGGTCATTTTTTGCACAAAAAACTCCATATCTCTAGAATTAAGTCACATAAAAATCTAGACCCATATTTCCACCCCCAAGGAATGCAGTTTTCTGTTTATTGGACAGGCAACTATCACTGTAGTGTCAATAATCTCATTGGGTGAGAACAGTGGCCTTCATTCAGGCTTAAGATGAACTCAATTCAGACCAAAGCCACAATGAAAGCATGATCTTTGGTCATGAAGGCAACAGAGTTGCCACTAGGGATGGCCACTAGGGGGCGTCCCAATTTGTATGCAGTGGTTTTTGAAAACCATATGTCCATAACTAACACCATGCCAAATATCAAAAACTTGTCACCAAGTGCACAATCTTTATGATTTTTGACATATTCCCTCCCAGCTAGGACATGTCTGGAAGACGTCACCAGGGAGGCCTTCAGCAGATTCATGAGCCCATCGGGCTCCTCTCGATGCTGAGGAGCAGCCGCTTTTCTCTGCTCCCCTGGATGACCGAGCTTCTCACCCTGTCTCTAAGGGAGAGCCCGGACACCCTTCAGGGAAACTCATTTCCACTGCTTGTGTCTGCAATCTTGTTCTTCTGGTCACTACCCGATGCTTGTGACCATATGTGAGGGTAGGAACATAGTCGGACTGGTAAATTGGGAGCTTCACCTTTCGGCTCAGCTCTTTCCTCACTACGACAGCCTGATGCATCACTGCGGACGGCACACAGATCCACCTATCAATCTCCCTCTCCATTTGTCCCTCACTTGAAGACCTAGAGATAATTGAACTCCTCCTCCTCTTAAAGGGGACCTATTATGGAATCTAATACCTATTTCAAACAGGCCTTGAATGTCTTAAAAACAAGCTTTTGATTGTTTTTGCTAAATAAATGAGAAATTCAGTCTCTGAGCCATGTCTTTATCTTCCCATTCTCTAACCTCATTATCTATGCAGGATTCTGAGTGGGCGGGGCTATGATAATGAGGCTCTGTGCTGATTGGCTGCCTGAATGACACGATACACCGCTACGAAAAAATGGCGGAAGCTCCGGCCGGCGGAGTTAGTTGTGGGCGTGGTTTCACGCATCGGCGGCCAAGCTATGTAAATCGCTCCCGTCGTTACGTAACGACGGGAGCAGAATCTGAACGACTCGTAGATCCACATCACACTGGACGGCTCATCCGAGCGGTTGTACAGACACTGCAGAATTTGGTTGCTTTCCTCCTTCTCTGAGTTGGCAGGCTGAGGGGAGACCACTTTGATTTTACTGACTGGAGACATTATGTTGCAGAGTTACGAAGACACAACGTTACATAGCTGAGGTAGCTACGAGCTCAGCTATGTAACTGCACCGAATCGACCCAAACTGAGCTGTAAGTGTACGAATTAAGTCCACATGAAATGTTAAGAATCTTCTTATTAATACATTGTAGAAATTGAAGGACAAAAATGATCTATCCAGCTATTCAGAACAAGACAGTCTTGCCCAACTCGTATTAGCTAGTATTTTAATTCATATGAAAAAGTTCTACAGTATAATTTAATGAAAAAGTTAACTGCGATGGCAAACATTTTAAGGTCGTATTCCACCTCAAACATTTGAGGTTATACTTCGCCTCAAACGTTTTATGGTCGTACTCCGCCACCTCAAACATTGTAAGGTCGTTCTCCGCCTCAAACGTTTGAGGTCGTACTCTGCCTGAAATGTTTTAAAGTCGCTTTCCGCTTCTTACGTTTTGAGGTCTTACTCCACCTCTCTGCCAGCAACCAAACATGGGGCAATGAACAAAGGAATGAAAGGACTGGACCGCTTTATTGATCCCAGGAAGTCATTTGCAGATTACACATGTTCTTCAAACACAAACATGTCAAAGCCCATGTGAGTGCACAAAGAGATGCTGATGAAGAACAAAGAAAACGAGTTAAAAGAAAGTACAATAAACTGAACCCCTGTTAAGTTACTTGTCCAATAAGAATCTTTTCAAATGACAAAATACTTGAATTTAATAACCTGATGATTGAAAGAAGTGAATAAATGAATGGAAATGGTAGGTTTTTATTAAAATATCAATATGGCCCGTCAATACAAAGCTAAATGCTTATGGACGTAGAACTATTGTTTAATTTCTTCCACTTTTTCTGTCCCATCTTCCTCCTCTTTTCTTGCTGTATCCAGCTGGCCTTCAGCAGGAGGCCCCCCATATGAGCCAGGTCCAGGTCAAGGTCTCTTCCCTCTTAAACGGGAGTTTTTCTTTGTCACTGTTTGGTCAAAAGGTTTTTATTCTGCTCGGGGAATGTTTTGTTTACTTGCCAATATTTCTTTAATATTTGCTTGGAGGTCATGTCCTGGGTCTCTAAAAAGCATTGAAAAAAAGTATTGAAATAGATGCTATATAAGTAAAACTGAATATAAATGAATTGAATTAAAAGGAAATGGGCTGGTCTTGGGACTCCCAGTCTGAAATTGGTTCCGCCCCAGTGCCGCCCCGACCACAGGAGACGTTACCAAACCCAAACAGGTAAAACACTTCTGTTCTATTAGGTTTGCTGTAAATAATGAACTCTTGGATTAAATTAATAATCATGTTGTTCTAAAACTCTTTGCTGCACACAAAAAAAAGGAATTTACACATGAATCATTTAAGAAAGGTCATACATTTTTGATGTTTTTTAACGGCCTCAGACAGAAAAATATTAGCTTTTCAGGTGTAAGGATTTTCAGCTAATAGTGTTAACAGCCTGTTACACCTTAATATTTGTATTTTAGCAAGCAGATCCTTTAGAAGTGTTTTTAACAAATGTGAAATGTAACAAAAAAATGTGTTAGTTCCCAATTTTGTCAGTTATTGTTCTACAAAAACAAGAATCTGATTTAATAGGATAATGATTACTAGTCCACTTTACTTTAGTTCAAGGCTTAAACTATAAAAAAAGTAACCTCTAAATATCAAAGAGGCCTTAAAAATGATGCATGTCTCTGATGCATGTCACCCATTTTCATGAACTTTACTTCCATAAGAAAAGCTCTCACAAAATCTTACAACTGGTTGAACATGCAGGTGGACTGATCTCAGGAGACTTAACCAAGAACAAAACACAGAGTGAACCTTCAAGACCAAGCCCAGGGACCCGAGGACTCGCTGCCCTCTATGCCTGATATACATACAGTATACTGGAAACTTATGACCAAGTAAGGGACAACCAAAAAACAACCAAAACATGCTGTGATAAGATATAAGAGGATAAAAACAAAATAAAGTGTAAAAATTCAGAGACACGATGAGAGAAACAGACACAGCATTTCATGTACAATGACCAAAATTATCCTGTCTACAATGTTACATCAAACAAAAGCAAAAAACATCCATATAGGACACAAAATGACCACAAAGAGATGTGGAATAATAATAATGACAACAAACAACCACACAATCTGGAAAAATCATCCAAATAACACAAACAATGATCAAAGTGATGCAAAAGAAAATAACACAAAGAGGTGCATGATGACCACGAGGTGAGGGGATTTTATGCAAAAAATCTGAAATGAACACAGCTGAAGACACAACAATAACACATTTTATCTGAGTGGTTTGTGGTAGTTTTGCATGTTTTTTTCCCCTCTTTTTATAAACTGTCTGTGGACTGAGGAAAAATAAAAGTGAGGAAATTGAAAACTGATTCAGGGCCCCAGCAGGGCTCTTCGTTGTTCATTTTTCCTCCACAGACCGACCCTGCAAGCAGCGCCATAAACTGCATCAACTACTTCACATAATTTATCTTCATACAAGTACAAGGGGGCTGTTAAATATCATTTAAGACATCAGAAAACAAATCAAAAAACAACAACAAAAAAAAAGACTTATGTGCTGTCCTCACAACGGGTGTGCTTATGTATGGCAGCAAATAATGAAAGATCTCCACACAAGGCCTGCTTTCCTTGCTTTTACTGGAGATTTTTCTTTAATATTACCAGCCAATAAGTATGCATACAGGGTTTCTATGCTACGAAGCTCGAACTTGGCTCGTCAATACAAAGTAAACAAAATATTTATAACGACATATCAAACATGTATTGAGTGTTTTAAAACATATTCACATACATGAAGAAGAAGGATGAATGTAGAGAAGACATGAGCTTCTCTGGACTGTTGTACATCCTAAAGCCTGACCTCACGTCGGGTAGGCACAGCTCCTACTCCGCCCCCCTGGTGGATCCTTAGTTATGGACAAATTAAGAGGACGGCAGCTGATGACCATTCAAATGATTATTCTAAGGCAAAGGCCTAATGTAACACGGCACAATGATCAAGTAGTGTTACAGCACAACTGCATGGTTGAGGTGAAAAATAGCTATATTAGATTGACAGGCAACCAAATATACCACCTTGGCTCCCTGAGCAAGGCCCTTAACCCTAATAGTGGATTCACACTGAAAGCGTCAAAAATGGCCTGTGGAGGCTCAGCACGTCTGCATCGCTGCTCGCCAAAGTCTGCAGACGCCTGCAGTGGGTGGAGTTTTCAAGCTGCGCTGCAGATCTGGAGGGAACAAAGTGCATATAGCCTACACATATCTATATATATATATAGCGTGCACATCTTCAGTTTCATCTTTCACCATAGATCACACTTTGGGAAGCCTTTTTTATATTTTAGCGTTATTTCTGCATAGATAAAAGTGAGTTTGATGCTCCTTAACAAGGTTGGTCCGCGGATCAACAGCAACCATCGGTTTGGTCATATTGTTTAAACTGTGATTTCTGATTAATAAGCACGTTTTTAATTATTTTGCGTTGGATCGATGTAGCAAATGAAATAGTTCAGAGCATCCAGCCCCTCAACCATCAGTTACGTGTTTCACATGAGCAGAGTTCAGGTAAAAACGGCAGTCAAATCAGCAAAAATATCAGTTTGCTTGATGAAATATATTTATTCCTGATAAAATAAAGTTGTTAGTGCAGAACTATGCTCATGTGTGCAGGTTTGTGTGTGAAAGTACAATCTGCATTGAGGCTTTTTGCTTCGGGAATCCCGGTCTGTGATTGGACGCTGCCTCTGCGTCGCCGCTGCTCATTTGCATAAAGTTCAGATCTCGCAGCTTTCATAGAAAATGAATGGCAACCGAACGCCTATGACGCCTGTAGCGCTTTCAGTGTGAATCCAGGGTAATTGCTCCCTGGGCTGCCAGAATAAAGGCAGCCCACTGCTACAGGTCTACCTAGTGATGGGTTAAAAGCAGAGGATTTCAGTGTGTTTCCATATATACTGATGAATAAAGTGATTATTATTATTATGCTGGAGAACAGTGTTTCCATTACACTTTTGCAATAAATGGATTTTCTGCAAATTGGAAAATCCACCTTGTGAAAGCGTAAAAAGGTATTTTCTATATTTGGCTGTTTTTTTCTATTATAGGTGTTTCGGGTTTTTTTTGTTTTTTTTATACATTTAGGTTTTACACAAATCGAGGAGTAATGGAATCATGACTTTATATGTTTGCGTTATTGGTCATGTCCTCGCAGTGCTAAGCTTGCTTTGCTAACTTCCTGTATGTACCTCTGACAAAGCAACAGATAAAATAAAGTACATTTAATGTGAGTTGGAGCTGTTAAATGTTGACAATCAGTCATTTTTACAGACATTGCAGCAAACTATCTTCCTCAAAGTCAAAAACCGCCGAAGCAGAAATCCCAGTGGAAAGTTTGAAAACGAAGAAGAATAAATCAACTAATCACATTTCTTGGTGTCTGTGGCTTCGACGAAACGCTGTAGGTAGATTTGGAGAGAGGCGCACATCATGCATGTTTTTTAAAGTCTATGGTCAGGCTACGTTTTTGGTGTTTGCTCGCTGATAATGTCAAATGTTTATGTAACTCTATATTAGTGCACTTAAAGTCATTCTTGGTAGCATTGGCCCACAGTTGTGTTAAATAAATACCTAAAAAGTTACTTCAAATATAAAAGAGTTCATACAGATAAACAGAAACGTGACCATAATTTTTAATTTAGTGATTTTAAGAACCTACAAACTCCAAATAACTTGCTGGGGGAAGCATTTCAAGCATTTTAACTCTGAGGTGCCACATCTAGTGACCCACATGTCCGTCCTGCGGGTCATTGGAGTCACTGACATCTGCGGGTTGTTCCGTTCCCCATCTATCAGGATGTGTGTCATTAGGATGCAGGAGGGGTGTTAGCAGGTGGTAGACCACGGCAGCAGCAGCAGCCGGCCACATACGCTGCCCTGACAACCATCTACGGTTCACACCTTGATTCACTTGACCTCAGCTCATGTGACAGTTACATGTGTGATCTGCGCACTCCAGCCTTCCTGCGTCAATAACCCGCGCACGCTCTTGACCCCGCTGTCAATTCACCGGTTGTCTAAGTCTGGTATGACTACTTACATTTACAGCAGCAGCACAAATCATTTTTATGAAAGAAAAACACTGACAACTGCACCTTAGTATAATAAGTTTACTTATATATTAATTGGAGTTCAGTGGAACATGAATAAATGCTCTAAATACTTCCTGAATCTATGCCTGTCTGTCTGAATGTATAAAATGTCTTAATGATCTCTGGAAGTGAGCAGAACTGATCATCAGTGGAGGTAAATGTGTTTCTTTTGATGAGACGGTGGGTGTGAAGTGTACATTTGAATTATGTGGATTTCTGCTCTTTTCGACTGCAGCTCGTCATTAATTAGTAGTGCATCGTGTGCAGCATCTGTGTGCGTGTGTGTGCCGTCGTCTCAGCATCTTTCCCAGAAGAGTTTGCTCAGAAACCTGGATCAGATGCCTGATTCAGGTTGCTCTGTGCAGACTGAGAAACAACAGAAAATAATGAAGCACTGTTTATATTTACTATGTTAATGTGATACAGTGTATGTGTAACAGACACAAAACTACTTGTTAAGAACACAACAGGTGAAGAACCTGCAGCTTTAATTTACTACAAGGGTGGTCATCTTATCTGAGATCCTTCTGAATTTCTGCATCTCTCTTCATCCTTGTGACATTTTTCCAGAAAAGGTATTGAGAAGTGGTTAAATAAAGATTATCGGGGGTAATATTCTCATTATTCGGCCATACACCAGCGTTACGTGCATCTAAGAAGATCAAGAGGCAATTATGTTCAAATCTAAGCCCCTGTTCGCCCTGTATTTAAAGGTTACTGTCTGCAAATGCAGCTTCCAAACCTGGCAACCCCCTCCCTGCGCGAGTGTTCAGACAGTCAGACAGGGTGAAGCCAAACCAACAACAGAACAATCATTCAGAAAAGGGTTGTGGTCACAGGATTCTGATGTCAATGTTACAATAAAATGGAGATTGATTGTTTGTTTTTTTTAAGTACTCACACCCAAATGTTGTCAATGGTGTAAACTCACACATTCCTTTGCTGTTTACTATGACTGAGTTGCAAAAGAAGGCGTCTGCAGAAGAAATTATACGTCAAGCACACACTTCTCGTGGGCCATAAAACATGACTGATCTCTGCATTTGTTTGTTTTCATAACTATTTTCTTTTTTGTGCTTCATGAGTCTTTAAGAAAAGAAAGAAATGATTCTTTTAAAAGAGCAATTTGGCCGCAGAGCTGGAGTTTTAGTTGAAAAATGGCACCTGCAAAAAAAAAAAAAAGGGAAAACAACACAGGATGGTTCAGGAAAGAGAAAATGAAAGCAGACCACGTGTTTTTGCCAGAATATAATGCCAGCTAACGTGCGGCAGCCAAGGCCGGTGCGGCACACCTTCCTGGCGAAGTCCTTCACAACTCCCCTGATGACTTTCATGTTCAAAATGTAAACTAACCGCCTCTGTGACAGCACATTTGCAGGTTTTGCGCGTCTTATGTCGTGCATTCTCGTGTTTTCACCTCTGTTACTAATACTGGACTTAATCTCAAAGAAAACACTCCCCCCAAACCCCCGACTGATTTTGTCAGGTCAGCCGTTCTGAGTTCCATTTCATGTCCTCACAACTCGCACGTTTTTTAATCTCCTAACTCACAAAGAACACAGGCAGCGGTAGCAAAGCTAACTGTGAGCTTTTATACGAAGCGACGCAGGATGTTCGGAGGGTTTATCAGTCCGCCTTTGAGTTGCGCCTCATCAGGGAGCTTCAGCAGAAAGCGTCTCTTATCACCTGTTTCAGCACAACATGTGTAGTTTGTCTAAAAGAGAAGCTTGTCAAAGGCATTAAAGAGCCATGGATACACACACACACACACACACACATACAGAAATACACATCTTTGGATGCTCACACAGGTACAAGCGTGAGTACAAAGGCAGAAACTGATACTTGCACTCTCACATCCATTAAATGTCAATGAAGAGGCACATATTCTCATGCACACAGACGGAGATGAGAGTGGGGGTCGTGGGAGACGAGGAACTTAACTGTAACGCACACACAGAGCGCACCATTTGGTGTTTGATCGCTTCTCTATGTCATATCAGTGCATTCCTTATTAACCGCCTTTTTCTTCTCTTCCTTCTTGTTTTCTCCATCCTCCTTTCCCTCTTTTTTCTCTTCCTTTCTTCCTCTCCCTCGTTCCTCTCTTCTCTCCTTTCCATTCGTCTTCCCTCCCTCCCACTCCTCTGTCAGGGAGCAGATCTGCCTGAATAATTTCTTCCCCCTGGACCAGCTCTGCTCTTTAATTCATGAGCCAGAGCACCAGTGCGTGCGTGCGTGCGTGCGTGTGTGTGCGTGTGTGTGTGTGTGTGTGTGTGTGTGTGTGTGTGTGTGTGTGTGTGTGTGTGTGTGTGTGTGTGTGTGTGTGCGTGTGTGTGTGTGTGCGTGCGTGTGTGCGCAACCGTGTTACAGAATGTGTGTATTTGTGTGTCAGCAAGTGAGAGAACAGAAAAAAAGAGGGCTGGTGACAGAAAGTGTGACACCGTTTGAGTGTAAGCAAGTTTTTTTTTCTTTCATTGGAAAATCCAATAATTGAAGTGTTTTAAAGGGCCTCTTTCTCATCTGTGCATATGTGTGTGTATGTTTACACGCCTGCATGTGAACCAGCATCCATGCAAACTGTGTGTGTGTGTTTATTTATGTGTGTGTGATCTTTCTTCAGCCACAGAAAGACTATTTTTAACTCCAGGATGAAACTGGCTCAGAGTCATTTAGGACCGACTCGTCTGAATGAATCATTTGCTTCCATTCAACATTAAGCTCCTTCCACTTCTGCTCGCATGAATCATTCACTTCTTTGATTTAACTTTCTTTTAAACATTTCCAAATTAATTATTTGGTTTTATTTCAGTTGTTCCAAATTAAGCTGATTGCAAATCTTTAGCTCTGATCATTAACACGGAGTTCATTTCAACTCTAATCAAAATAGTTTGAGTTGAGTCAGTCGCCGTTCGCACAGAACGTGACTGCACTTCAGATGAGGGACTCGCTCTTTATTAACCAAAGTTTCAGCACTCTATGGGTGTAATCTTACATGTTGTTTTTAACGAAAAACAAAAAGATATTAAAATCCATACATACCCGGCAGGCATCGACAGCCCGGGAGAGGCAGCAGGTGAAACATTCAACTGGATTGTTTTATTGGCACTGAGAAAAGCCTCAGTCACGGACCTGAAACTGATTTACAGGTTTCATTTCAAGCCATAATAAATTTGTCAAAAATTATTCAGTTAATAATTCAGAAACACAGTTTATTAAGTCCTTAAATTCTCACAATTTGCCAAGCAAACGTGACATGACTTCAGACTCTAACGGCAATCTTTACAGCCCGAAATCATCTGCTGGTCGTCGTAAAACTTAATAAAATATACATAGATATTTCTTTTTGGCAAGTTGAGGATGTCTAATTTTGGAATGAAAGTATAAATGTTTTATTAACAAGATGGAGTCTAATTATCTCTGGCAGTCTGTAACCTGTGAGAATCCTGTCATCATAGTCTGGACTAAGATTGTAATCAAATAAAAATATGAATCTCTAACAGAAACTTTCCAGGGATGAGGCACAAAAGCTTTTGGTTTATGGGTTGTTATCAGCAAAAAGGAAAAGCTAGTTGCTTTCTTTTTTAAGATCTCTGCATCATTTTGACCTGGATGACTCAGAATCTGGACAGTCGCTCGGACAACTCACCGGTTTTGCATTTTTGAAGGCAGATGTCTGTTGTGCATCGTTGAGATTAGAAGAAATTCACATAAATTTGACCGGTGGCTGACCAGAGGGGATCAGGGCTGTGGCCAGCGCTTAGGAAAAAGAGAAAGGTGCAGTGTGTGTGTATGTGTGTGTGTGTATGTGTGTGTTTGGGGGGGTCATATTGATTTTCACTGCTGAGTGAATAATAAATCACGAGGGAACTTTTTGGGAGCATCCAAAGCACTTTGGAGGACTGTATATGAAGAATGGCAAATGAGCAAAAAGTTATTAGTGGCCGCTGATGTAAATAACAGAAAACTGCCTGAGAGAGGCAGCGTGAAGCTTGCATCATCTAGCAGGAATGGATTAGCTCAATAGATTAGACAGTAAAAAGGAGGCGCTGGTGATCATCACACCGTTAAGTGAAAGTCTGGCAGCTCTGAGAGAAACACAAGATGTACCTTGCTGCTGGTTGGAGCAGGTTCCTGATAAATAAATGAATAAAATACTGCATTTGAAAAGGTTTGTTTTTCCATTTCACTTGTTTTCTAAAGACCTTTTCACTTTAGGCACTAAAATGGGTTGGTTAAGTCCGCGAAAACCAATATCCTGAATAAGATTAAGAAAAAAACCGACTTGGTTGTTTTGCATCATGATTGCATTACTAATAATAGTAGTAATAAGATTAAGACTGATGGCAAACTAGTAAGAAAGAAGAGTTGAGGGAGGCTTGTGTTTTAGGCCTATTTGAATTTACACTGAGGAGTCACTCGACAGGAATAATAGTTCATAGTTGAGGAGTGTTTCACCGAGACATGGCTGCAGGAGTGTATTTTGAATACCAATGCCCTCCTACGTGACACACACAAAGACCACAAACAATGCAGGCAGACGGAAAGGTCACATTCACACTGCAGGGTTCAAGTGACCCAGTTCTGATTCTGTTGCTCGTGTGTGGCTCAGATCACATATGACAGGTAGACATGTTAGCAGATGAAAAAGCGCCTGGATTCAGATATATTCATTGGCTTCAGGTCTCATTCATATGTGGGAATAAATCAGATATTAATTGGATATGCACATTTGCATCTGCTGTCTTGGTTCAAGTTCAGTGACGATATGCGCATAGTGTGGAACTCTGAGGAGGCTCGTGAACGCAAACATGGAAACGGGTCTATGTACTAAATCCTCTATTTCACCTGCATTCATTAAATAAATAAACACTTGTTTTTCTACCTTGCTGCTCAAACTTGTCTACCTTTCAAGGTTGTTTCCCCTTCAGTTTCAACGGTGTAAACGCAGATATCAGATATGGTTTGCTTTTAAAAGATGATGCAAGCAAAAATAAAACAGAATAAAAAATCAGATTTGATCAGAAGGAAGGGATTGGCCATCGGGTAGTGTAATCCTGCTAATACCCCTCCTTGAACTGCCACCTTACTGCGGTGGAGGGGTTTGTGTGCCCGAGTGGTAGGGTCTCCCATGGCAAACAGGTCCTGGGTGACGGGCCAGACTAAGAGCGGTTCACAAGCTTTTCATGAAGAAGAAGACATCGAGGAGCGCTACGTCGCCCAGATCAGCGTCACCGGGGCCCCGCCCTGGAGCCAGGCCTGGGGTTGGGGCTCGTAGGCGAGCGCCTGGTGGCCGGGTCTTTGCCCGTGGGACCCGGCCGGGCTCAGCCCGAAACGGCAACGTGGGCCCGCCTTCCTGTAGGCCCACCACCCGCAGGAAGGACCATGGCAGGCCGGTGCAATGTGGGCTGGGTAGCAGTCGTGGCGGGGTGCCTCGACGACCCAATCCCTGGACCAAAACCCTCACAGTGGGGACATGGAATGTCACCTCGCTGGGGGGGAAGGAGCCGGAGCTTGTGCGTGAGGTTGAGAGATACCGGCTAGAGATAGTCAGGCTCACCTCCACACATAGCTTGGGCTCTGGAACCCAGCTCCTTGAAAGAGGCTGGACCCTCCACTACTCTGGAGTTGCCCAGGGTGAGAGGCGGCGGGCTGGTGTGGGCTTGGTTATAGCCCCTCAGCTCAGCCGCCATGTGTTGGAGTTTACCCCGGTGAACGAGAGGGTCGCTTCCCTGCGCCTTTGGGTCGGGAAAAGGTCTCTCACTGTTGTTTGTGCGTACGGGCCGAACAGCAGTGGGGAGTACCCGGCCTTCTTGGAGTCCCTGGGAAGAGTACTTGATGGTGCTCCAACTGGGAACTCCATTGTTCTACTGGGGGACTTCAACGCTCACGTTGGCAATGACAGTGATACCTGGAGAGGCGTGATTGGGAGGAACGGCCTCCCCGATCTGAACCCGAGCAGTGTTTTGTTGTTGGACTTCTGTGCTAGTCACAGTTTGTCCATAACGAACACCATGTTCAGGCAGAAGGGTGTCCATCAGTGCACGTGGCACCAGGACACCCTAGGCCGGAGGTCAATGATCGACTTTGTTGTCGTTTCATCTGACCTTCGGCCGCATGTCTTGGACACTCGGGGGAAGAGAGGGGCTGAGCTGTCAACTGATCACCACCTGGTGGTGAGTTGGATGCGCTGGCGGAGGAGGAAGTTGGACAAACCGGGCAGACCCAAACGGATTGTGAGGGTCTGTTGGGAACGTCTGGCCGAGCCCTCTGTCAGGGACATCTTCAACTCCCACCTCCGAGAGAGCTTCTCTCAGATCACGGGGAGGCGGGGGACATTGAGTCCGAATGGACCATGTTTTCTGCCTCCATTGTCGAAGCGGCAGCTCGAAGAAGGAGCTGAGTCGAAAGGCGAAGCTCTCGATTTACCGGTCAATCTACGCACCTACCCTCACCTATGGTCATGAACTTTGGGTAGTGACCGAAAGACAAGATCGCGGATACTAGCGGCCGAGATGAGTTTCCTCCGCTGGTGAAGGAAGTCTGGGCATCTCTGCTGAGACTGCTGCCCCCACGACCCGTTCCGGATAAGCGGCGGAAAATGGATAGATGCATGGATAATCCTGCTAATATGTTACAATAGAGGAGGGTCTCTGCACCCCAGATATGAGTTTCCCTCCATGTTTTCCTAGGACAGTTTTCTTGTGTTACCTGCCAACAAGGGACTTTAATGTCACGATTCAGCAGGAGGAGACGCAAATGTAGCGGGAACAGGAGGCAGGATTACTAAACAAAGACTTTTTAAATTTAACAAAAGATAATTTTCCCTGTGGGTTTAAATAAACATTGTTGAAATTAAATATATTATCATCCGCTGAACTTTGCCTTATACCAAAATCAATAGCTCAATCTTCATAATACCCGACTCCACAGGATTATGCGTCACACCTCCAGGGGTATTTTTCTTAAGATATTTTACAGGTAATCAGGGATGAAGATGCAGTTGTACAGTAGATAGAGGTAAGCTTTTATTTAAAACATCTAAAAGATACTTTTTTTTAAAATAGTCAAAATAAAACATACAAGACACTGCAGAGGAAGGAAATTGTTTTTGAGGGGATACGGAGAAACCCAAATCATACAAACCACAAAAATGTGATTTGGCTCTGAACAGAGGATGCTTATGAGTATGAATATGGAGGGAGGTCATGAGTAACATGATGCAAACAGGAAGAAAGGAAGAAAGACTATACAGAATGAACGGCGGATCAATTTCTACAAATTCAGGAATCAACCGAGATGCAGAAGAAAATGGTCTGACTAGACTACAAAACAAGTAACTAATGCCGCTCCTGACTAAACACAGAATGAGAACCTGACCAAAGCAATAAGGGAAAACCAAAAGAGCCGAACAAAGCATCAGAACCTATAAACCGTGCAGTATAAAGATCTTCTTATTGGATTTTGTGATGCCTGGAAGATCACACGAAACCCACCTGCTGTCTGCAGGTCCGTCATTAATGAGCTCTGCTTAGCAGCACTTTCACACTAATCTACACGGAGGTGAACACACACATGCGTAACGGAGGTTCTCACCCAACAACTTCTTCTGTATTTTGTATTTAACTTTAACAGTTATTCAAAGCTGTGTGAAAATAAAAGGATGAAAATAAACTCCTCCGTTCTCTGGATCTCCACGACCTCAGTGCCTGCGACCCGTCCATGGGGCGGAGGGGAGGGAAATGTTTTCTTATTGCCAATCAAATCCGACGTAGCAATGTTTTTTGGGTTTTTTTTTTTTGCTGTGAAGGCCACAATGATTTTTTGACTGAATGCACATTTAAAGCATTTTGTTTTTGTGTTCCTGATGAGAGGCTTCATTCATCTTCTGTGTCCAGTACAGGGGTGTCAATAAAAATCCACGGTTCACCACAAAGACCTCTGCAGCTTCAGAAGCTTGATAAAAATCACGTGGACGAACCAGAAACCTCTCAGTAGAGTGTTTTGTGGACAAATTAGACTGTTTTCAAATTAGACGTGTTCTGTTTAGAGAAAGGAGAACTCAGCCTCCCACCTTAAGAACATCAAATTAAGAATATTGTCATTTATGCTGAACCTGGTCAAGGACAGGTTGCAGTTATTGATGGGGCAATGAATTTTCAATCGTACCAGTGAATGTTTGAGGGAAAATCTGTCTCAAGGGAAGGTCGGTCTCCTGGGGAAGCAGTGAAACAGGTTGCTCTGCCAAACAAAGATGCAGATTAATAGATGAATATTCTGACATGGCCAAGCCAAAGTCCTGACCATAGTTGAACAGAACTGCTGTGGGAGGACCTGCAGCAAGCGTTTACCGTTAGGAAACCCTCCGACTTCACACAGTTGAGACTTTTCTTTTATGAAAACATTGGAAAGCATTTCCTGCAACATGCAGAGGTGTCAAAAGTATTCACATTCATTACTCAGGTAGAAGTATAAATACTAGAGTTTAAAAATACTCCTATAGAAGTTGAAGTATCAACTCAAGTTTTTTACTCAAGTAAAAGTATAAAAGTACTGGTTTCAAAACTACTTAAAGTATAAAAGTAAAAGTAATGTAAGGGGGAAAAAGCCATTAAGGACAAAAGCCATTGAAAATGAATGCATCTTAGTATAATGCAAATATATTAAAGAAGCATATATGTGTACTATTGAGCATTAACATGTGTTTCAGAGAGCAGAAGATATGATGATTAGTTGCCTATAAGTATTGTAATGGTGCAAAAAGTCAAACTTCAGAGGCATGTTATCATTTATCCTAACCTTTATTGGAATGTACATCCAAGTTTAGTTGCAGGAATCTGAGGGAACGGATGTAAGAACAAAACTGGACAAGAACATCTGAAACAACCACAACCAAATTCACTCTATCCGGATGGAGCAATTTAACTGGATAGTTTTTATTTTAAAGCCGAAATGAAATAGAGTAACGAGGCTGTTTTTAAAATGTAAGGAGTAAAAAGTACAGATAATTGCGTGAAAATGTAAGGAGTAAAAGTAAAAAGTCGTCTGAAAAATAATTACTCCATTGAAGTATAGATAACCAAAATGTTTACTTAAGTAAGGTAACGAAGTATTTGTACTTCGTTACTTGACACATCTGGCAACATGTTATGCAGGACCAATCAGCAGTCGGCTGGGATGTTTTCATTTGCCATAGCTGCCCACGGAGGTCACAATTGGATGGTGGAAGCAGAGGTGCACGTGCTTTCCTCACCAGGGGGTGTGTGTAATATTGCTCATTTATCCTCAATAAATAAACATGTGACCATGAACACCTGTGTTTCATGTTTAATCTTCATCAACTGCATCCCTGCCTGGCGAGGCAGCTGCACTGCAGCCGGGTGGAAGGCCCTGCAGAGACGGGCGAGGACAGCTGAGGAGATTACTGGGACCCCCACACCCCCCTCCACCCCTCCACCCCCACGCCCGGGTCGTAGGACACAGCACTGCCTGACATGTGCCACTAACATCATTATGGACTCCACTAACCCTCCCCGTGGACGGCTCTCCCTGCCGGCCCGTGGCAGCAGCAGCAGAGCTCCAGCAGCAGCACAGCCAGCTTCTCTGACAGCTCATTCCCTGAGATATTTAGACTTTTGAACTCCATAAAATCATAACTCTAAATGACGTTCTTTTGGTCTGACCTATGCTGCATATCAGGCTACATTCGCTGCAGCGGGGTTATTCTGACTGTAACACTCTTATATCGTACAAATGTGCATTTTTACTTATTTTTATTACCATATATTGTTTTTTAGCACTTTGTGGCTTCACTTTGCAGTTGCATTATGGCTGTATATATTTTTAGATTCTTAGAGCTAATTGAAGCAAATTAAATGTAGTTTCTATGGGCCTTTTTTGTGCACATTGTTGTGAGAAAATACCATCAAATATATTAATACAATATCAATAAAAAAAGAAAATGAACATGAAAATGTTTGAAGGACAGCCAACGTGGAAGTCAGCAAAAAAACTATAGTCATACATTTTTATTTTTTGCAGTTCAGTTTAACATGTAGTTGCTTTTATCCAAAGTAGTTTCTTTTTTTCCATTAATCATCCACATGTTCAGTAGCAGAGCACTTTATGACTTCTCTATTTCCTCTGCTAATATTATATTATCCAAAGCCACAGACCTAATGTTTCGGCGCTCCTCATTAATGTCCTCTCTCGTTCACGCGTGTTTCCAGGCATCGGCCTGTAAAAGCACAAACCTCCATTCTGTCCTGAATGACTCTGTGGTCGTTCAATATGTATCGTCCCTTGAGGTGTACACTGTTTGCAAACAGAGTTAACAATAAAATAATGGAGCAGACTTTCATAAATGCATAAAAGGAATGTGATAAATATCTGAAGACAAGTTAAATGACACAGAAAGGTGATGGATTTACGCTGCGCAGTCAAGCAAGGATGATGAAACCTTTCACAGGAGTCCATAGCTGAAATATATCAATATATATATATTTAAAAAATACCTGAATTTTCAGGATCAATTGATGGCACAAATTATGAGTACCTATAATAAAGTTTACAAACTTTGTAATTCATTTGTGAGTGGAAGTCTTGGCATTTTGTAGTGAGTGAATATTGGGAAAGCTCGATAAGAAAAAAAAAACTGCTAAAAACAGTTTAACATTGATTTAAAACATCTTCTGGTGAACACTGCAAACTTTTATGTCCTGAATTTATTTGGATGACTTCAGATATTGTCAAGCACTGCCACTGTAGCTGCAGCGATAAAAGCATAATCGACTACAAACGCAGCACCAGATTTTTCTTTTATCTCCACCATCAACGGTAAATGTCCTGTTTTTGGTGTCTGTCCCCTAGGATTATCGAGAAAAGCGCGTCTCTCCAGACTCTTCATTTTACAGACTTCCAACGTTCACAAAGGGAGAAAGAAATCCACCGAGAGGGGGAGTACACAACCATCTCTCCACTGACAGTGGCCTCAAGGGAGCGGAGTACAATGCATCCAGCAGACGAGTTGTGTTATCAGTAAAAAGGATACGATTTTCCCATTTCCCGGATGGGGAGAAAAAAAAAGAGTATTGTTTTCCTGTCACTGTCACGCCTGCTGCTGCTATTGCTCATTACCTGAACACAAAACGCTGGGCTAAATGGAACGAGTTCATACCTG
This sequence comes from Cololabis saira, assembly GCF_033807715.1. Lineage (NCBI taxonomy): Eukaryota > Metazoa > Chordata > Actinopteri > Beloniformes > Belonidae > Cololabis > Cololabis saira. Next base: position 32,460,202 of record NC_084603.1, on the reverse strand, counting down.
TTATCTTGGGGCTGTGAGAAATGTAAGAAATTATTGCTGAGAGTGAGTGGAGAGGAGGCCGTTTGAAGGGAATGGGAGATCAACTAAAAAGAAAGAAGGGGGCGCGGGGGCTCAAAATAAGCTCTGGTCTGAAAGGAGTATCAGGAGCTGAAGGAATCTCAGAGGGAAAACAGAAAGCTGGCGAGATGAAAAGTGGTCTGGGTCTTTAAGCAGCAGTTCACTCTTTTTCCAGTTAAAGTAAAGTTTTATTTATTTATTTATGTGCCTGTACAGCAGGTGGTTGCCTGGGTGGACCCAGTTGGAATGCACTCTTTCCTGCCCTTTTCCTTGGCCCCCGGTGTGGCGCAGCTCCTTGAAGGGGAGCAGCTGACAGCCAATGACCTGCCCAGCAGTCGGCGGTGCAGAGAAGATGCTGTGGCTCGTCCTTGGAAGCAGGAGGAGGCAGAGCCAGACTGAGCACCAAGACGCTTATGATTACTGCCTCGCAAAAAAATTGGACTGGGGTAGGTTGTTTGGTGTCAAGTTCTCTCTCTCTGGGAAGAAGATCTACTGTTCTGCTTTGCTAATTAGGAAGAAGACGTTTCTTTTTTTTTCCCCCTTCCTCCATCTGCAGTGCACCCATGTGTGTGCTTGAGTATGTGTGCACATGAAATCCATGACCTCTCCAGAAGGGATCAATGTTTGTATGACTGTAGAGAGCTTGGTATTTGGAGAGTATTGTTGCAGCAGATATACCGATGTATTAGACTGCACTCAGACACAAACGATCTCCACAGGAAAGTAACGACCAAGAAAGGGAAGTGTGCTTGAGGTAACATTGCACACCTTTGTTGTTTCAAGCCCTGAGCTATGCTGTCAACAGCTGCCATGTTAATATAGGTTACTATACACACACTTCAGCTAACTAAACTGCACACTGGGAACGCACCATGCATTTAAAAAATGTTTTATACTCTCCACATCAGATAAAATTAAATAAAGTCACATCGGAGCATGCAATCAGACGGCAGACTTTGCTCGATAACACATTTGCAGCCGAGGATTCTGTTGCTGGAGTAAATTTATTGTCGCACTCCGGGACTCATTAAAGCACACTTCTGGTCCTGCCATTATGTGTGCACCCAAACAGAGTAAATGTCGTCCCTAACCCTTGAAAATCAAAGCTCATTAAAGCACACGAGACCAAATGAGAGCCCAGAAGGAGCAGGCGTGTGTGACCCATTTTGGCTCCTGGCTGTGCCACGGTTAATGGTACGACACACACACAGAAACATACACGCCCTCAGAAGTAGAGTGACCACTGAACTGAGATGGGATGTGGATGAAGGCCACACATTTCAAATTTGCCAAATGAAATCACATTAGTAACTTAAATGAAATCTAATTAAATCAAGTGGAATCAGCAACTGAAGCAGTAAAACCCCTGCTGGTTGGCTCAGTGCCCTGCAGACATGACGCGAGCTCCCGCTTCTAGTTGCAAAAGGGGTTTTCTCCTAAGCAGGAGCTCAAACACGAATGACTGCATCCCTGTTATAGCACCTATTTTTTCACCTTTAATTTCCTTCACAGCACTTAGGGTGCAGACATAATACAACATGAGGTCTATAATTTCCTCATCATTTTGTAAAAGTCATTTTAGGCTTGCGTTATTTGACCAGTCAAATTATAATATTCTATTTATATTAACAGACCAACCAACAGCCCTTAAAAACACACAAAGAAAACTACCTTTATATGCACCAGCTGTCATGGAAACAGTTTATTTTCATTATTTCCTAATTTGAAGTCAATAAACTCCCAAAGCATTCATTTATTGTCTCTTTATGGACTTTTTGATATTCCATAACGCAAATATATTGTTTTTCAAACCGCCTATTTGACATTTAAGATGTGATTCAAGTGTAATGAAACAGACTGCTCAGTAATAAAACAATCCACAATTTAGTTCTTCAAAGAATTTTGACCTTTCTGTAAAAATCAGAACTTAATAAATGAATATTTCAAAAATGATGAATCAAAATGCAATACCGCTTTACCAAATACAATATCCGTGTTTATGTTTCATTCTGATATACTGTATTTTCATGCATGTTGTTTTGATTGTTCTTGACGTCTTAACTTGTCTGTACCTTATTTCCATTCTCTACTCTCACCTTGTAGATGTTGCAACACTGACACCTATCGGTTAATTACTAAAACTGCAATAGAATTACAGTAAACTTGAACGCCATTACTCAGAATTGTCCCAAATGTTGAACATTTTTAAAACGTTTTTTTTTATAACATAAAAGATTAGTTCATATTTCTCTTTATTTATGTCTATATTACCTGTCGTTATTACACAGGGGACTGTGCTTTCTCCGTTTCTCTTCCCTTTGTACACCACTGACTTTCAGTACAACACCGGGTCATGAAACCTACAGATTCTGGGATGACTCGGCTGTTGTAAGGTGCATAAGAGAAGGAGAGGGGAGAGAGTACAGGGAAGAGGTGAACAGATTTGTGGATTGGACTGAAGTGAACCACCTGAGGCTAAATGTCAGCAAGACCAGAGAGATGGTGATTGACTTCAGGGGGAAGAAGACGCCTGCAGAACCTCCACCGATCAGGGGGAGGAGGTGGAGGTGATGGAGGACTACAGGTACCTGGGTGTTGTGACTGACAGCAGACTGGACGGCTCTGTCATCACTCACCAGCTGGAGAACTTTGAGACCGTGGTGGAGGGGAGGACACATGAAACTGTCCTCCATCATGGACCACCAGGACCAGCCCTCCACGTAGTACTGGACAGACAGCAGAGCACCTTCTCCAGCAGACTGTTACAGCTCCATATACAGGAAGTCATTCCTACCTCATGCCATTTACTTGTACAATAATTCACTTTAATTTATTCATCTTTGCACATCGCCACATTTGCACATTGCTCTTAATCTCTGCTGCACACGTACACTTAATGTCACTGTCTGTTCCTTGTATATTATGCTGCTGCTGCCCAATAATTTCCCAATCCTGGCATCAATAAAGTACATCTTATCTTATCTCATTTAAAGTGAGGGTTTTTCTATGAAATGTCACTCTTCTTCTTTTTTCTTTATTTTTCTAACATTATTATCACTCAGAAAAAGAAGTAATGAGAGTAATAAAAATTATTGAAAGAATACCCTGTAGAAGAAATGACATCATTCACAACTCTTTATATTATGGATACAAATAGGAAATACTAGCATTTTAAAATGATTTATTAATCATTATTATTATTACTATTATTATGACCCATTTTAATTAGGGAATACGAACTAAACGCGACATATCAAAAACAAAATATCAGAGTATACCAAATAATTATTATAATATAATAAAATAAAATAAAAAATCGCAGAAAAGTTGTCTAAGCTAGCACACAGCTAGCAAATTTGAATTATTTTTGCTATAATACAAACAAGCAAATGCCAAGAATGCAACATAATAATCATAGGATGATATTAATTATGCTGTTTTGATACAAATAGTCATTTTTCTAATTATTAACATTTTAAAATTATTTATTAATCATTATTAGTATTACTATTATTATCCCCAGTACTCGAGTTGTAAAAAAAAATCAGGGGGGATGGTGGATTTTATCATATGGGGACAGATAATTTGTGCTGATTTTAGTAAAATAGTAAAAAAGGAGTAAAAAAATCTTATTACACTTAAAACAAGACTCGTCACTGGAAAAAACAACAATTTTCACCTGTTTCAAGTAGATTTTCACTTGAAATAAGTAGAAAAATCTGCCAGTGGAACAAGATTTTTTTGCTTGTAATGCGAAGATAAATCTTGTCCCACTGGCAGATTTTCCTACTTATTTCAAGTGAAATTTACTTGAAACAGGTGAAAATTGTCAAAAAGGGTTATTTTTCTGGTGATGACTCTAAATGTTGAAATAGCAGTAAAACCACATTCATTGATGAAATTACATAAGGGATGGAAAGAGGGGATGGCAGTTTTACTGGGGGGATGATTTTGACCGTTTTTATTTCAGGGGGGATGCCATCCCCCCTCATCCCCCCTCAACTCGAGTACTGATTATCCCCCATTTTTAATTAGGGATACGAACAAAATATGACATATCAAAAACAAAATATCAGTGTATACAAAATAATCCCAGAAAAGATGTCTAAACTGGCACACAGCAGGCAAATTTGAAATACTTTTGCTTTAATAACAACAGGCAAATACCAAGAATGCAACATAATAATCAGGAGGATATTAATAATGCTGCCTGAGAAGTTTGTAAATGTTCGTAAAAAGTTACTTCCTTTTTAAACTACATCTCCCAGCATGCATGCTGTGGCGCGCTGACGTCAGTCCCCTCACAGCTACATGTGGCCTCGCCGCGCTAGCGACACCTGGTCGATGTGGCGCTGCTCCGCTAGCCCCAGAGCTCCGTTAAAATACACATTTATCAGCTAAACACGCTTCCTACACAGCTGTTTCTGAGCCAGCATGCCTCCCAAGAAGCCCGCTCCGGTTACGGGGAATAAAAAAACTCAGGAAAAGAAGAAAGAGAAGATAATCGAGGTAAAGATTACACGAGTTAGCGGGTCTGTTCCCGGCGTTAGCGGGTTAGCTGAGGTGCTAACTGGAGCCTGGACGGCTGGTGAGCCGGTTACACACCTGGTTACACACCTGGACACCTGTCAGCGGCCGGGGGATGTGGTTTATTATCAAACCTGTCTTGTGTCGAGCGCTATTGATCGAGATTTAACCTAAACGGGCGCTTTTATCGACGACATATGTGTGACTAGCCTAGCACACTGAGGGACCAGTAGGTCCTGGCACCGACACATCAGCCCGGTTTGACCGTAAATGTTGATTAATCCTTTGGTTTAGTCGGTAGATACACCGGGATCATGTTGGAGAACCCCAGCAGGGTTTAATGTGACCAGCCTGGTTCTGTGTGGAGATACAGCTATGTTGGGCCTGGCCCTGCTCGCACCAAGGCCAGGGTTGGACTTCTGAGTGCAGAAGTTGTAAAGTTGAGCTTCAATCAGACTGTTGTTTATGAACAAAAACATAAATAACTGTTAAGAACACGGTGACGTCACCAGTGGAGCCCTGGCCGGGTCACGTGGTTGAGCTGGAGTTGGTGTGAGAACAACAGTTGGTTCACATGGACCAGTGACAGCACTTTATCACCAGCTTACTGTACAGTTACATCATCAATCATAGACACAAAGGTAGAAACAAGCAGTGTTAACTAGGGGTGTAACGATACACTAATCTCAGATACGGTACGATACACGATATTGAGGTCACGATAACAATACGATATTATAGTCGGGTGCACACAAGCCGGGACTCGAGGGCCAGTCTACTGCATGTTTTAGATGTTTCCCTGTCTTCAACACACCTGATTCTAATCACTGGTCGTCATCAACATGTCATCAAGGTTTACACAACTCTGTTGGTGACACAGCCTTGTCTATCAGGGTTGTGTTGAGGCAGGAAACGTCTAAAACGTGCAGTAGACTGGCCCTCGAGTACCGGCTTGTGTGCACCCCTGATTATAGTGGTATTTTTTTTTTAACAACCTTGAATGAGGAACATATGACTGGAAAAAATTGTCTTTTATTTGAAAGACACAAAATCCAAAACAATGGTGTGCGTTTGCCCTATTGTTACAGTTCCCACAAACTGAACTAAAAGTAAATGTCAGGTTTGCATTATGCATCTTCAGTTTCATACAAGTAAAAATATTTTGCCACAAACTGAATAGTTTCTCTCATGTATGACTTGACTTTTTTCTTTTCCAGAAATTTAACAACTATAATTTAATAAATAAATATAAGTAAATAAATAAACTGTGAAAAGTCCAAAATGCAACATGACTGTTATTTATCTTCTGCCAGAGCTAAGAGCTTCACATGCTCCAGCCTGAGGCCTTAAAGGTGACCTATTATGGCAGTTAATGTATATTTTAAACAGGCCTTGAATGTCTTAAAAACAATCTAAAGCTTGTTTTTTCTACATAAATCATAAATTCAGCCTGTGGGCCCTGTCACTAGTTTTACCGCTTCTAACCTCTTTTTCTGTGCTCCATTCTAAGGGAAGGGGGGGTATGATAATGAGGCTCTGTGCTGATTGGTTCCCTGAATGACGTGTAGCAGGGGAGGAGAATAAACCTCGCTCCGCCAGAGCAGCCCGAGCCTGTAAATTAATACAACACTGAATTTTCACAAATGGAAACTTTATTGTTAAAAAAATAAAATATGAGTTGTATATAAATAACATTTATGCACTATTTAAGCCGGATCTACCCGGCGGATGCTGAACGCTGGCCCCGGAGCCACGCCGGGCGCCCGGGAGCAGCGCTGCTGGAGCAGCGCGCGTCACCGCGGCTTTAACGGGGGAATCTGACCGGTTCCGACCGGCCGAGACCGCAGGAACCGGCCTGGACTGGTAGCAGGGACTCCCGGGGACCGACCAGCGGAATTTCAGCCGGATCTGCCCGGCGGATGCTGCGCGACGGGCGCTGCAACCCCACGGCGGGCGCACAGATCGGCTCCGGAGCGCATCCGCGGCACATCGCCCGTTAGCGGTGATCAAACTGACAGATTTGCCTGAAAATCTCGGAGGGTGAAGCTGGTCCAGCCTGGGACAGACCCCCAAGGACCCAGCTCCCAAACCACCCGGGAACCTGGATGATTTAACCCGGATCCGCTCCGCCGCGGCGCCGCGTCCGACTGGCTGAAGGATGGAGCGCTCCAGCTCCGTAGAGAGCTGGTTGTGGGCGTGGTTTCAGCAGCGGAGGCTGAACCTATGGAAATCTGCTCCCATCGTGACGTCACGACGGGAGCAGATTTTAATCGGCTCAAAAAAAACACGTGACACTGGGGGACTCTGTCCGGCGGGGGTCAGAGAGCTTGCAGAAATTCATGGTATTTTGTCTCCCCTGTGCTGGCAGGGTGAGGGAAGACCACTTTATATATGTTAAAACAAGAAAAAACGTGTTTTTCATAATAGGTCCCCTTTAAGGTGAACCCCGTTATCGTTTCATCCCGCTCCCACCTTTGGAGACGACACAACCTTTACATCATGAAAAAGTTTGATTTATGCTCACCTTTATAAGTAAAAGTTCGGAGCTCAAAACCCTGCAAGAGTCCCGTGATGGGGACCACAAAACGGTACTAGTTTCTGTAGTGTAGAGTGTAGTAAGATTTTTGTTCGCAGGTTGAGGCGCGGTTGTCACGTGATTCCGCTGCACCAATAGGATGCGCGTTACTAGTAAACACAATTTTTTAATAACTGAATACCGCACTACAGTTAGTCACCTCCACGACACGTATCGTGAGGTTTTTGTATTGCGAAATTTTGTGGCGCGATATATATTGTTATACCCCTAGTGTTAACTATTGTCAGTTGTATCATGCAGGCTTGATAATAGTTTCTCAGAAAATGAGTGTGAACAAATTAATTAAACTGTTTAGAATAGATTTTAACAGAAAATTCAACACGAAAAACTGTAATCTACTTCCTTTAATCTCAATTTAATGGTCAGATAATTTGTGGACTCCTGGACATTACATAGTAATCTTGATCCACTTGCTAGTAAATATAATGAAACTAATCAGCAGCTTTATCCTTAAGATTATCATACCAATTACCCTGCAGTAGGGTCAGTCTGAGCAAACTATATTCTGAATGTGCACTTACTAGATGTGAAAATTAGTGATGAGTACAGATGTAAACATGAAACATCACATGATCTCGCTGTGCGTTTCGAAAACTCTACACTAGAATACTTAATTTTAACCTTTTCATATCATCGTTACATCCTTGCTCTCATCAGCATTTAACATCCGTAATTCAACCAACGGACTTCAAAGAGCCACGATCAGAATTGTGAGGATGTTTGTTTACATCAGATGTTGGTGGAACTGGGCGTCTAAGATTGCTCTCTGCTTTTAACCAATATTGCTCTGACACGGTCCTAATTTAGCACATATGTATCATCAGGCTCAGTGCTACATCAGTAAATCAACAATTAGCTTTCTTATTTTGTTGGTTTTTGAAATGTGAAGCAAATATAGGAACTTTTCCTACTGAAATGGCTTTTTCAGGGGATCTTGCTGCATGTTATGTAAAAAAGTGAAGATTGAGGTCAACTAAAATTGCAATCCTTTTTTCCCTTCTTCTTAGGACAAGACTTTTGGCTTGAAGAACAAAAAAGGGGCCAAACAGCAGAAATTCATCAAGAATGTTACTCATCAAGTCAAACAAACCGGTGGCCGACAGGTTCTTGATTTCATTATTTTTCTTTATCTATTCTGCAGCACAAAGATGAAAAGGCTATGAAAGATGATTTCTACATTTGCTTTGACTTGTATTTATTGCAGACAGTGTGAATTCAAGATAGGTCTTGGTAAAACTTTCTTAAAAAAGAGATATTTTTAAAATAGGTGTTGTCTTCAGATGAGACTGATCACGATCTGATGCAAAAGCAGTATTGATGGAAAGTCTTTCAGGAGCAGATGTGCAGAAGATTTTCGGTTTGCAAACTAATCAATGAAAAAAAAATCTGATGCAGTGACTCTTATTTTATTTTTTAAATTTCCATCTAACGTGCATAATGTGATTAAAAAGAATCATTACACAAAGGTCAAGCAGATCAGGCTGAGGTGGGTATCCTATTAACAATCCCTCAGACAACACTGTGAGCACCGTGAACCATTCATCAATCCCAATTAGAATCTCATGGCCGAGGGATTACTTTGGGAAATTTGGCAAGCATAACAGTATGGACATACATTTAAAGAATGTCAATTATAAGTTTTAATGTGCAAAAAAGAAGCCTTATGTCAACCTTGTCAGCGGTGGAGATGACATCTGGGTTCTCAAGCACCCGGGATGACAAATGACAATAAAAAGGCTACATGTCTCCACGTACGTCTACAGCTCCATTCTGGACATATTACAAAGGCCTGGATAAAATATTGTATGAATGAAAACATTAACTATCTTTTACTGACTGCTGTAAGTTAAAGGTCAAGGTGAATGTTTTAATCAACTTGTTAATTGTACCCCCTTCATCTTTTTAAGTAGGAAGTGGATCAGATGATCTTAAAGTAATTCATGATTTTGTGTTGAAAATGCGCAGGCGGAAGGAGACAAAACCGGGAAGAAGGCGGATAAAAAGAAAGAGCTGGACGAACTCAATGAGCTTTTTAAACCGGTAGTCGTTGCCCAGAAAGTCAGCAAAGGTAATGAGCAGGGAGTTTGCCAAGCTGCTGGGGTCGGGGGGTAAACGATTCTGAAGTTGCTTGTCATTTATTGTCATGTGTAATAAAAAAAAAAAAAAAAAACTAAATTCTTCTCCATTGTGAGTATAAAAATATGGTCAGTAATCAAAAGATAATGGTTGGCCCGTCTCTGCGTGTGCAGGTGTCGACCCCAAGTCGGTGCTGTGTGCGTTCTTCAAGCAGGGCCAGTGCACTAAAGGTGACAAGTGCAAGTTCAGCCACGACTTGTCAATGGAGAGGAAATGTGAGAAGAGGAGTGTTTACGTGGATGAAAGAGATGACGAGCTGGAGAAAGGTTTGTGTTTTAACTCTGTGCAGCACAGAATCAGAGAAATTGTGCTTTTCATATTAACACCCTTAAAGACTTCAATAACTTGGCCATCTGCTAAAAATGGGAACAGTTTCAGGAATTGCTTTGCATTCTACATGTTAATTGCCTAAAATAATCATAAGCCCAAATGCTTTTTCTGTGGCATTTCTAGATTGTATCCAGTTGTGAACAGCGAGTAACACCCTACACCTGGCATGTTTGTTGTTGTTTTTTAGGGATTTATGTTCGATGGTACTTCTACACATGTGTCAGTGGAGCGGGTTTAAATGTAGTTCAGTCTTTTTTTTTTATATAACCTTGACTGCTGCTCAGACTCTTGATTTTAGTTGGGGGGGCGTATTTGTTGACATCACAGAGACTAATATTACTGTTCTGCCAGTTTTATGGGAGTGTTCAGTCCTGATAACACTGGTGGGGAAAGAAAAAAATAAAAACCAGTATAATGTTTGCACTGACCTCTGGTGTTTCCACGGCTACACATTCAGATAGCTTGATATCTGGGTGCAATGATCTCATAAATTATCTTAGAGATCAGAAACGAATGAGATTTGCCTGCAGTTCAAATGTAGCTTTCAGTAAACTCCCAACAAGGACCAAGAGTTCCCTGATGACTAGGGATGTCACGATGACAGATTTTCTTGGTACGATTATTGCCAGAGAAATAATCGCGATTTAACGATTATCACGATTATTATGTATTAATTAATTTCACACTATGAATGTGTAAAATCACATGAACACTCCTTAGAGATCTTTAAATGTCATTTATTTTTCATGCCAAATATTAGCAACAAAGAAAAGTAACCAAAAAGTACAACATTAATGACAATAATACCATTGGAATTAAACAAAAATCACTTCTGTGTTAATCATCCACAGCAGGATTTCCCTTTTGGGTAATAACGTTTCAAATGCTACATGCAAACTGTAAACTGTATTACAAAAATGTTTCTGAACATTTCTTTTGGACCTGAGAAGATAATTTTTAAAACAGGAAAAAACATCTACCTAGCTTTTGACTTATAGCTGCCCTCTGAAACATAAATAATACTGTAACAGTGAAAATAAACAAGACCACATCTGAAATTAAATACAAGCTAGCTATGTATTTCCTTTTGGAACAAAAAAAGTGGTGAAAGGCTGCAGGACAGGAGCCACCTGCAGAAGACTTGCTTCAAGTCCTTTCAGTTCAGGATAAAGTGCAGGAATGTCAGCTACGTGCTTACGTCGGGGGCTGGGGGCGGGGCTGGGGACGGTGTTACTGAACAACCAAAGCAGAATAAACACGGAAGAGCGCCGTTTTTTAAACAACGGAGCGTTGAAGACGGCGGTTAAGTTAGCAGACTCTTTTATTATTACATCCATTTATTTAATAATGGTTGTAAAACAGAAGCAGCAGTGGTCTACGGTACAATCCATCAACAGAGCCCGCGACGGAGCGCAGCCTCGCGTCCGAGCCCGCTCCCAGCCCGTCCCTGCGGGCCGGGGATTTTTTATTAAATAAATTGATTTATTTCGGCAATGTTTACACACTGGAAAGCCATCGTCAACGATAACCCCTTCCTCATTTTTGCGGTACCCATAATAATCCCACACAGCTGATTTTATCCGCTTTTTGGGGGGGAATAACTCTTCATCCATACTTCACTTCAGCTGCTCCGCTTCCGCTTGTGTAACTTTATTTTCGTTCCGTGCGAGTTGCACTGATCTGTCTATGGTTCCGGGTCCCGGCGTAATCTTTGGAAAGTGACGATGTTTAGGAGTCTTCACGAATAATTAATCGTGCCGTTTAAAATCGCGGTTAATAGTGAAAACAAGTAATCGTGACATCCCTACTGATGACGCCCTGCCAGAGCGGCAGATGTGACCCAAACTCTCACTGCAACATTTTCTTCTGGGGTTTTCCTGTCCAGCATTAGTTCTGACATTTTCAATCATGCTTATTTATAGCTTTCATTTTCCTTCTCTGTTACTGAATTGGTATTTCTTCTCAGAACCTTTTATTGATTTTGGATATGAGAGGAAACTAAACGTCTCTTAATCGGTGCATCTGTTCAGCTCTATGTTCAGGGAGGGTGTTGAGCTCTTCAATGATCTGAGCTTCATTTGCCCAAAGCTAAAAGCAGGTTTTCAGACACGCCGTTTATAAAAAAAAGACACATCCTAATGAAGACTCTAGTTTGTTTCTGCACCATTAAGCAGCCACACTGTGGAAAATGTATTTAAAGTGAAAAAAAAACAGCAACCACTACAAAGCGATGATGCTCGTTGCAACAACGAGTTTGTTGGTTTTAATTTGATTTTATGCAGTTTTTAATTTTGTGGAAGTCACTGACTGTTGGACTTGTTGTGTTCTGTTCAGACACGATGGACAACTGGGACGAGAAGAAGCTGGAAGAAGTGATCAACAAAAAACACGGAGAGGCAGAGAAGAAGAAAACCAAAACTCAAATTGTGAGTCTGATCTTACAGTGAAAAACAAAGCCTTAAGAATAAAGATGAAAAGGCAGATATACTCAGGGAAACACGAGGGAGTATCATTGTTCCAGCTTCTACAGATTTATACAAAACCCTTCTCCTATAATCCACCGTGGATGTGGAATAATCTCCACATCATTAGTAAGTGTATTATAAAAACTATAAGGTGGCTGTTATTTTTACTTGATTATTTTTGTTTTTCCTGCCTGGCTTAAGCTCCCAAGAGCCTGAGCGTCTTTGCTGTGATTCCTGACTGCTGATACGGAGGATACACAGATGTTAATTTATTTCAACTATTTCCTTATTCTTTCTGTCGTTGCAGGTGTGTAAGTTCTTCTTGGAAGCGATAGAGACTAATAAATACGGCTGGTTCTGGGTGTGTCCAGTGGGGGGCGACGTTTGCATGTACCGGCACGCTCTGCCTCCCGGCTTCGTACTGAAAAAAGACAAGAAGAAGGAGGAGGAGAAAGAGGATGAGGTCTCGCTGGAAGAGCTGATAGAGAACGAGGTAAATACAGACGGTTTTTGTCACTTGTTGTGAACAAAAGTTGCTAAAACTACTTGCAGTCCACCTCTCTATTTGGTGCTCGCTGCGGGGGAGTAGCATCAGCACATTAAGACACAGCCCGGCAGAAATGCATGTTTTGGAGGGGGTTTTCGATGAAAGACTTTATTTTTTTACTTATTTTTTTCCCCCTAAATTGAATATATTTGTGTACTTTTAGACTTTGATGTAAAAGTCTAATATTTAAAGCCTTTGCTCAAAAGAAACATTGAATGCTAAGCTAGAGTAACCAAGTTTGGGTGGGATGTAACTCACAGAGGCTCTTTTCTGGCCCAGTATTGACTAAGGACCAATCCCAATACACCGCCTACTTTCTACCACTAGCCCTCAAAATGAAGCCACAGGCGTAGGGCCCTTGTAATCTTCCCTAGGGATTGGGACACCACTTGCTACGTCACTGCGTGGTTTACGTTCGGGTACGTAAGCGACTGCGTAGATACGTTTGCACATACGTCACCATATCAGGAAGCTGAGAGCCAAAAGCTGTTTTAATTTCCGCTGTAGCGCTGTTAATATGACACTTTATTAAGTTTTAATATTTTTTCAGGCGTAAAAGTAACCGTTAAGATTAGTGATGCACAGATCAGGATTTTGAGGGCCGATCACCGATCACGAAAACCAGTATCGGCCGATCCCGATTTTGCCGATCACAGCGTGAAATCCATAAATTCGTCAATATTGTTGTCTCATGTACACGACACTGACATTGTATTATTAGGTATAAAAATTAGGAGATTAGGTGTAAACTCGGCTTACAAAGAGTAAGTGTAGTTTAGTAACTTCAGCTTTCCTGTGGTAATAATTATGTTCAACATGTGACCAACACAGAAACAGCAGACATGTCACTCTCTAAAAGTTGATACAAGTTGTAAACTATAAACCTTAGTTTTCCTGTGGAAAGAGGAATTAAATCTTAAAATAAAAATTAATTATGAATTATTAAGCTTTGTGAAAGCTTTAGCGGTAGCTTTCGCCGCGTGTGAGGAAACTCTTGTGAGTGAAGCAAAACTCTTCACACTAGAACTCCAAATGTCCCTCGTGAAGCGACTGACACGGCTTTGGACTGTTTATAGTTTGGTAAAACTCCGACAGGATTTCATCAGTGAAATATTTATGACGCGCGCACCGCGGATCCAAGCTGCAAACGTTTTTAAACCCGATGTCTTCTACAACTGAAAGCGGCTGATGAGCAAAGCATATGAATTCATTACCTTACGATGTCGTTCTTTATTTTTCTTGCTGTCGTTTATAACAACAAACCGAGCCAAGCGTTTGCAGTAGATTATCCCATTTCCGTGGTGAAATCAGAACTGGCCGCTGCGTTTAGGCGACGTTGGGCGACTGCTTCTCTATGTAGCGTGATGACGACTGATGAGGAAGTGATTATAGCTAGGTCACTCGTCAATCAAAAGTCTACACCCCATGGTATAAATAAATGTATTTCTTCATGTAAATTAACTTAATGTGAAAATAATCCCCCACATAGATGTGAAATCTAGCTTTTGAGATCCAATTTGTTGGGTTTTTTTTTAACCAGTTGTAAATGTTTATTTTTGCTGCAAAGTTGGACATTTTAACATGAGTTTGTGGAGGGTTGACTGGCTTTTTGAGCCGACCCCCAGTGGTCAGTCAGCGAGCTGTGTTTTCTGTTGGCGCCTGTACTGGCATCTGTCTGTCTCTCCAGCGTTCAGCTCTGGGTGTAAATGTAACTCGGATCACACTGGAGACTTTCCTGGCTTGGAAGAAGAGGAAAAGGCAGGAGAAGGTTGGAATACTTTTAAATATGTCATGAACAGAAATGTCTGCAGTCCACTACATTTGCCTGAAGATAAAAGTTGCTCTCAGGTCCAGCAAACAACCGTTTTTATTATTGTTTTTGACACAATCGCTTGCTTTGATTACAGTTGGATAAAGCGAGGGAACAGATGGAGCAGAAGAAAGCTGACTTTAAGGCTGGGAAGTCGCTCGTCGTAAGTCAAGCCTTGTTTGCCGTCATAAAACCTCAGGTCATGTCAAGAGAACACGTGTCCAGGATTATGTGACGATGATTGCATCACATATCTCTCCAGGTAAGCGGCCGTGAAGTGTTCGAGTTCCGCCCTGAGCTGGTTGACGATGACGACGACGAAGCTGACGACACTCGTTATTCCAACGAAGGAGAGGAAGAGGACGAAGAAGAGGTATTTATAAAAGCATAAATCGGTCTTTTTCATAGTTTGAGAGTAAGCTGTTAGTTTCAGAGCAGAAGGATTTTCTATCTCACTCCTGAAGCGTCACAGAACAATAATGCTGCACCTCCCATCAGATCAGGTCTGGTGTAGTTTGAAATGTTCTAATGTTTCCATGTGTCGGTCATGGGGTGCAGCAGGTATCTGCAGGTCTGACATGTAAATATGCAGTCATGTCTGAATGTTTACAACTAGATAAACTGGGGCAACAAGTGTTCCCGTTTGGAAAACAAACCCTTGGGTATTCTAAAGAAAATTCACCCCTCCAAGTGATATTGAAATGCAGCGGTGATGACTGCAGCGCTTGGATTTCAGGAAATAATACATGACCTCTGTGATGAAATGTTAAATATAAGGCTGGTAGTGTTTGCGTGTAACCACACGACTCCTGCTACATGACTCTGTAGTTTTAGTTATGGTCACCAAACTAAATAATGAAATGAAGTATGTTAAATAGATGGTGCAGGTTTTGTGGTTAATACTCACTGATGATGGCTTAAAGGGGTTGTTACAGTAATGCATTTGAGCGAAGCAGCCCTTTTATATTCCTTTCATCTACATATAAAGATCAGCTCTTACCCACTTTATTTTTATTTTTTAATATTAAAATGTTCCTTTTTTCAGTTCTATCATTAATCGCATGAAGTAATTTGTTTATTATACATCTTTGATGTATTCAGCAATAATTAGCCTTTTACCACTATTTCTTGTCTCCACCCTCACCCACTCTTTTCATTTAAATTTCTGTTTCAGATTGAAATTAACGATGTCCAGGACATAGACTTATCCCGTTTCGTTCCACAAGAGGTCGACAATACAGGCATCACTGTAGCGTCTACGGACCGATTCAACTCTAGGACTCGGGCGGAGAGGACGAGACCAGATGACGGTAAAGCAAACGTGCTGGCTAGATCTCAGTCAACGTTTTTGTTGCATTTTAGAAAACTTAGAGCGTAATTTTATTCTTCTGATTAAAATCCAATGTAACTATCCTTCCTCCGTCTGCTCACAGAGGAGCAACTCAACGGAGCCTGTGGTGGCGCTGAAGCCAACGGGGTCTCAGGAGCCGAGGAGGGAGAGGACGGCGAAGGGGGCAACGACGACAGTGAAGAAGGTGAAGAAGTACCGGTGGATGAAAACCTGTTCATGGGAGAAGATTTGGAGGAGCTGGACGAGGAACTCAACACACTGGCCCTGGAGGAGTGAGGGGAGAGCTTTGGACCACAGAAAGGACAAAGGGATGGGCCGATGGATGCATGGAGCTAAACATCAAAGAGACCAGACATTTGAATGATTTTAAACTTCAGAGACTCCGGTAATAAAGCCTGATTATTTCACGACATCACTGCCTGCCTCCGCTCCCGTTTCTTTGTGAACCCACGTCATTTCCCCGTCGCTTCCTCAGCAGAATCCAGGAAGCCAAACTCAGACCGATTCCGGTGAAAGATCACACTGTTCATTTTTGTTGCTTGACAGAATTGCTGGCGCCCTGAGCTTCTTTACCCAATCATTTAAGTATTGAATATTTTGATTTGCAAAGTTAGACACAGGATTTCAAATTGACCATCATTATATATTCAACATTGGTTTTTTTTTCAGAAACTTGTCATACAAAGTGGGAAATGGGCAGGAATGTGAGCTTCATTTGCTCTCATGCCAGAATTACTTTGAAGTTGCACTTTTCATCATTCAAGTGGAGATTGTTGTACAACAGAGCCGTTAGCTCATGTAGCTGAGGTGAAAGCACATTTTATTTTAAAGGAAATAAGATCTAAAAAAGTTGGCCCATCTCTGAGCCCAGATTTGTGCTCGTTGCCAGCCCGGTATTGTAAATAAAGTTCTCATGAACACCTTCCAAAATAAAATAACTGCACATCCAGCGTGTTTGGTTTTTCTTTGAGTCCCAGAGATTTTCACAATTTTAAAAAATGTGAACATGAAATTTCTTGGTCATGCAAACATTTAATTTCAAATCATTCGAGGCATTTTCTTTCAAACCTTCAGCTTGATTAAAAATAAGCAGACCAAGTTACAGCCCAAAGCTGTTCTCAAACAAGAGATGGAACAGATTCAATCCAGAATCAATACTGACAATTCACAGGCTAGATTACACTGATCAAAAATAAGTGGATATAAACTGTACAAACATTTACTGTTGAAATGACCATACTTGATTTATCCTATTCAGATAAGCATTCATGTATTACAAAGTGCCATCTGTATGGATGATCATTCCCTGTAGTTTTTCTGCACTTTTCTTGCAATTATCAACTAACTTTGTTTGAATTAGTTTTATTTTTGAGGCATGTGCTGAATCAGAGCCCAAGTGTACTGGTGCTTTTCTGTCAACATGGTCACTTACCGTAAGTTTATTTCAACACCCAGAATCTCCAATTATGTAACAAAAGTTAATGTCACATCAGAGGGAGTGTTTTAATCTCAAGTTGGATGTTCATTCTGCTGTATTTATACTGTGCACTAAAGTGTCACATCCATCCTCTTTTCTTTTCTTGCTGTTCTGCAAGCACAGACTTGATCGTGAAGACATTTTGGGGTGTTTTATTAAATCAATTAGCTGATTCATGAATGACAAAAGCTGTAACAGAAGACACCAGACAGCCCAAATGCAGAGTTAAATGCAATTTTTTATTGAAAGAAAAAAAAAAAAAAGTGAAATGTCATACAACTTTGAACTCATTACAGGGCAGACTGTGTGAACAAAAGGAGAACCAGACCTTTACTACCACACTGCTCCGAGTCCAGTTTTACCAATCCTATTATTAAGCATAACTAAACATTTAAAAAAAACTTCTAGTAATTAATCAACAATATTGATAAGTGAATGTACATCAAAGGCATGACTGACCACAAACACACTGTACATGCTGCCATTCACAGACGTTAAATGAGCAGGACTCGGTTTTAGCTGTGGCTGCAGCGAGCGCTCGCTCGGGCAGTGAGTCAGACAGGTGTCAAGGTCGGTCAGAGGTCGGGAGGAGTTGGTGATGTCTGTCGGTCGGTCAGGTCAGGTGTCATTGTGTCGTGACAACAGTCGCCTAGGGGACAAGAAGCTGCAGGGTTATTCATAGGAACGGAAAAAAAAACAGTCATCACAAACTTGTCAAGACTCTTATTTCATTACTAGGACAGTTCAGGAGTGCACAGGTGGGAAACTGCGGCTCCTGAAGGAGCTCAGCGCTCTTTTCTAAGCATCATCATTTACTGGTGGTGCTGGATTCAAGTGCGGATGAGAGGCAGCACTCTCCCAGACCCTGCAGCGTTTACAGCCAGCCAGGAGTCTGCATGTTCATCCTCACCATCGCACAGTCATCTTAAAAGATCCTACTTTAATTCAAGTAGTTGTATTTCCTGTCTTTGCACATTTGAATTATGTTTAAAACATTTACTGTGCTTGATTGTTAGCAGGCTTAGGTTTGTTGTTTGTTTCACAGCAGTCAGAGCAAACATCTACTTCAGGTGTTTGATAAGGTTGGTAAGTGTTTACGGGCTGCTGTGAGCACCACATCACAGGCTTCACAGAGATTATTCCTGCTGTGTAAACAATAACTCATCACAGTAGAAACTACTTTAACACTGTACGTCCAGGTATTCATGCTGGCAGAGCGCCACACTTACCAGTCGGCGGTCGCTTGATCCTAGTAGGTACGAGCACGTTTGTGAGATTCCTCCC
Organism: Cololabis saira; assembly: GCF_033807715.1. Lineage (NCBI taxonomy): Eukaryota > Metazoa > Chordata > Actinopteri > Beloniformes > Belonidae > Cololabis > Cololabis saira. The sequence continues at coordinate 32,441,622 of NC_084603.1, read as the reverse complement.
TGGGAGGATCTGCCAGCATCACCTTCATCTTTACTCCGTTGACCACCCGGCCGTGCAGCAGCGCCATGGCGTCATCTGCACACTGCAACACAGGAGAGGAAGGCAAAGATTTGTTTAGATTAAAAAGCAAAAAAGGCTCGATTTAGTCTGAAATGCAGTTCCCACAACAAAGAAGTTATTTTTTACTTCCCACAACATTTATGGGGCACTTCTTAATGACACGGCCTTTACCTGTTTGTCTGCGTACTTTATGTAGCCAACTTTCCTTCCAGGAACCAAATGGACCTCAATGAGGGAACCAAAGCGACTATGGAGACAAACAGAAGAAAGCATGGCAGGAGAATTCATATTTGATTATAAAGCAACTACATTTATTTCTCCCTTACTACGTCAAAGATTATTCGTAGCTTGATGTCATCAACAAGAGCAGTTTATTGTGAGGGACCCAAGAGTCACAAAATACTGAACCGTGGCCCATATTTATACCATTTGATGGCAACATGAGTAGTTAAAACTAGAAATGCACCGATCGATTGGTATCGACCTGATAATGCCCCTATCGGTTTTGATCGGAGATCGGAATGTAATAGTTCAGAGCGCCGATCAGATGACGTTTACAACAACAAACTGCCGCAGGAAAGTTTAAGTTAGTAAGCTACACTTATTCTAAGTCGTCTCTAAGAGTCTCAAGAGTGAAATATTGCCTCAGCCTGAAATAAAACAGACAATTCATGATACTTTCTCATCTCCTAATTTGTATACCTAATAATACAATGTCAGTGTCATGTACGTGAGACAACACTATTGACGAATTTATGGATTTCTCGTTGGGATCGGCAGATACTGATTTTGGAGATCGGTTATCGGCCCTCAAAATCCTGATCGGTCATCTCTATTTAAAACCACCACCATTTTCTTCCCGGTGTTATGACAAGAGCCACGGTGGGATGCAGAATGTGCAGCATTTACCAGAACACGTCCTCCAGCACGTCGGGGGGCAGCGGGGACGGGCTGAACACGACAAACAGACGCTCCCTGGATTTACTGTCGGGTGGAGCGAGCTTCTTCAGAGGTGGCAGGCTGACGTCCGCCTGGACCCGGGACACTGGTGAGACGTTAGAGTAACTCTGGCAGACACAAACACACACACAGGGTTCATTAATGACGGGTTCACACCTGTTCTGCTCTGGGGGGGTAAAATGGATCTGATTTTTTTTTAGCTAAAAGCTATTATTTTGATAGACGTGACAAAAGACAGAAGATGTAGGTTTTGGGTCAAATTAAAATCTTAAACATACAAGCACAATGAAAGACAAAGGCAGGGTGAAGTGACAGGAGACGATAAATGAGGCCATTAACTCACAGGAGGTTTCATCATCTGGCTGCTGGAGGCTCCTCCGTTCCACACCGAGGACATCATCTGGGTCGCAACGAACTGCATGGCCATGCGGCCCACGGGACTGCACAAACACACACAGGCACGTTTACAGCTGCCAAACTGGAGACCAAACTAAAAGGACAAATCTAAACAAATAAACAATTGTGTGCGTAAGATTTCCTGTTTATTGTAACTACTTGTTGCTGCGAACCGCACATTTGATTCTTCGCCACATAAAAGCTGCCAAGAGGCTCAGGGAAAATAAACTAAAATAAACGATCTGATCCGTGGCCCCACTGGGGACAACAGCTACGTTCACCATGAATATTGAACGAATAAATCTCGGGACAGAGACAAGTTCAGGGTTAATCATTAGTGGACGTTTGGTCCACATTTTTAATTAATGGACGTATTAACTTTGAAGGGGCTTTCTTCTCTGAGGCTCTATTAACTTCTGACCTTTCAGCCATTAATAAGTAAATGCCTGCAGCTGTACATGCCAAGTATGATGAAGTGTGTGTGTGTGTGTGTGTGTGTGTGTGTGTGTGTGTACGTACCTGCTGCGATCCTCTCCGTCGTCAAAAAAGTTCACTACAATTCTGTTACCAGGTGGATACTCGAAGCCATTCAGCTTCTCTCTGGCGTAAACCGCCGAGCCGAGGTTGCTGTAGCGGATCAACGCATGACCTGGAGGCAGAGACACAAACATTTAAATACTTTTAACTTAGATTCATCATAAAGAACAATATCACATCATTGTTTATAAACTATGTGGTTGAACCCAGGCACACTTTTATGCCATGATCTTACCTATTAAAGCAAAAAGACTAATTTCATATCTACATTGAAAATATTTCAGTCATTGAATTAATGATCGATTATCCAATTGCAGAATAATCAAGAAGGGAACTTGAAGGAAGAAGGGAAGCTTTCATTTCAATTAATTTATAATGCTGAACCTCTGAATCTGTGGATTATTTAATCTTGTATCTAGCCCCTTATTTACAGGTACGATTGCTTTTATTCTGTATTTTGTTAGTGTTTTCCAGGTCTGGTGGTGGAAGCGACCTGAGACTGGAACCTGCACCACAGACAGTCAGACTCCTCTCAATAATAGGAGCTCCAAGTTACAAACTATTAAATCAAACAATCGGGTTTTAACACCCAAGATAAAAGCAGGATTCTTGAAGTTTAAACCCTGGTCCCCACGTTCACATTATTTTCTGGTCCAAACTGATAAAAAGGAGTGAAAATCTTTGCAATGGGTGTAATTTTGAACCAGAATGTCACTGAATAATCAAATATGCTGGAATGTAAACCTGCAGCACGAGTCTCTGCACTGAAGTAAGAGTTTCTGTCTGGTCAGATTTACGTGACTGAAGATTCAATTCCCATAAGAGCAGAAAAAACCAGTGCAGCTCTTTCAATAAAGTGTTCAGTGAAATAAGTAAACTACTTCCAGGGCCAGGCGAAATCAGGCAAAAATCAACCAATTTCCATAATCATTCAATCGATTGGTACGTTGCAACAGTGTTTTATCCGTTTACATGCAGGTCTTGTTGAGGCTGAGAATTTCCCCACAAGATTATATTGCAGCCATTTGTTTATGTCGTCATTTTTCAATAGTTGCAAAGGCAAAAATATGGAGATAAGAACAAAAAAAATCTATAATACCAGGTTCATTTCTACCATGTGATGTTGCACTTTGAATCACCTTGTTGTTGAATTGTGTTATACAAATACCCTTGCCTTCTAAATACTGGAATTGTGTTGTAAGTTTGAAAGAGTGATGTTCTGGTCTGTATTTCTCCACATTGTGTGTGAATTTGTGAGACGCTTTCATTCTCTTTTGATCGTAATGCAACACTGTCCGATTCCCTGCAGTACCTTTGCTCATTCCATAGGAGTCTCTCTGCAGCTCACAGTACTCCATGGCGGGGATAATGTCGAACAAAGCAAAGATCTGCTCCTGGGTGAGCGCGGCCCGCGTGGACATCATCAGAGAACGTGTGAAGTCTCCGGAGCGGTAATCCATGCCTTGGTAGTTTCCCGGGTCAGCGGCTGCACAGAGAGATACCAGAGTCAGGAACAAGACAGATACAATCTGTTTACTCCACCGAGAGAAGATGCCGTGAGACTGTTGCTCTTTTCACTTCACCTCTGGCCTGAAACAGAAAACCTGCAACTCTAGGGGGAACTGCTTGTTCGGCGTAAAGATTTTTCCTAATTCAGTACATCAAAGACGTTCATACCCATAGGATAGGCGTACTGGTTGGCGGATTCTGCACTGCTGACGTAATCCCCTCTGTTTCCTCCTCCTCCTCCTCCGCCACTGTAGTCTTCTACAGGGGTGGATTTGCTGCGAGGTTCAGCCAGGATGGCCCTGTAAGCTAAATAGAAAATCATCATCTACATGTGTCCAGTTGTTCACAAACTTTCTAGAACAGCAAGTTGGCATAATGGCTGGAAACACCAAATAATCCATTTACTGACATTTATTTTAGGGCCGTTGAGCGATTCAAATGTTTTAATCGCTATTCGTTGAAAGATTTTCATTGTTAATTCACCATTAATGGCACAATTTGTTTACATTTTTCTATTGACCTTAAAAGTATTTTTTCAGATTGCATTAATACAAGAACAGACAATTGTTTTTACACAAATGGTTGTTGTATCATTATAATTATGATTATCATTGTTAAAAACGCATCCAAAAGTCTGGAGAGGACAAACTTCGGTCCACAAGGAACGACTGATGTTGATCTGAGCAATTCTGACAAAATACTCATCATTTTTAAAGCCAGGATTGGAAAAAAAGACAAAAAATAAAAATAAAAACAATTTGGTTTGTATTGTTTTACGTGACACAGTTTTAGTTTTTTTTTAACCAAATCAGGTGAATTTATATAAAAGGAAATACATTGACTCAGCCAATGGCTAGCCATCATCACTTTTCATACTTATTTTACCATCTTTTACATTTGCGTCACTTCTTGTTTCTCCAAACTACATGTTTACTGAAATGTGCGTGCGTTAATCTCCCGTTGAAAAACATCCATTATATACGTATACACATATTTGTTAGAATAATTTAGATTCAACCATTCCTTTCTTGTGCTGCTGCTTCTATAACTTTTAAAGAACAAGAAAATAAAGCTGTCTTACATTTGTCACAGTTCTCGATTGCCACCGCGGCCTGGGAGGGTTTGAAGTATCTCACGTAGCCCAATCCTTTACTTTCTCCTGTTGCTTTGTTCTTGATGATGACGCAATACTCAATGTCTCCATACTCCTGAAAGACAGATTACAACAATATCAGCTGACAAAACATACAAATGTATACTTTAAAAATCAGAAACAGAGAGGCAGTCAGGACAAAACAATAGGTAAACTAGAAAGGGATCGAAATGGGCAGATAGAAGACAAGATTTTTTAAATTCTGTGTTCTACAACTATTATTGAAAAGATAGTAGTTAAGGAGATTAAGAAGCATTTTGATTCAAATTATTAACTTTGAAACTCAAACCTACAGCAGTTTTACTGAAAACATCCACCTCCAGAACAGAGAGATGGAGCAGAGCTATGAGCTTTGTTCTTGATTGATGAAAACATACTTGGCAAATGCTTTCGCTTTTAAACCATGGCAAACGTGCACTGAGCCGTAAAACCACAAAACAAAACACGGGTGACCAACTCAAATGTTCTTACCTTGAACGTGTTTTTCAGATCCTCTTCCGTGAAGGTTTTAGGGATCATAACGAAGATCCTGGTCAGCTCCTCGTCCTCCACATCTCTGTGTCTATTTGAAGACCGTGACTGAGCGATAAACACCTACACACCCAGACACAGAAAAGGACCCGCATTTATACTGACATCCAGTTCTACATTCATAAATACACTGAATTATCAACAAAAACAAACAAACACTGCAACAGAATTATAGCTGAATGCATATGCCAGACTGCTTTTTATTGATTTTAGCTCTGCTTTTAACACAATCCATCCAGACATCCTTCTTAGAAAATTAGTCCCTTTTTAATTAAGTGGTATTTTTAATTTGTATCAGACAGGCCGCAACAGGTGAGATTTAACTTTGCACTTTCAGATACAGCAGTAAGCAGTTTCTCCTTTATGTTTACTTTGTACACAAATGACGGTGTCAGCTCCCAACCCGACCAGTATGTGGTTAAATTCTCATCCTCAGTTTACTCCCAGGCAGCTCCGACATCAGCAGCCGTACAGCTGGAGTGGACAGGTTTGTGGGTTGGTGTGATGAACACCACCTACAGATCAATGTTAAGGAAACCGAGGAGATTGTGGTGGACCCGAGGTCAACTGGGGATCACAGCACAATTGCGATACATGGCCATGTTGACAAAGATCTTAATTGGAGCACGCATGTGACAAATGTCTGTGTTAGGATCCACCAGCGCCTCCATTTTTACGTAGGCTCAGATTGTTTGGTGTCTGCAAAAATATTATGTTGACTTTATATAGAGCGACGATAGAGTCCATCGTACGTTATGGCGTCACCAGCTGGTTTGGGAACCTATTGGTCAGATCTAAATCCCACATAGTTAGCCTGGTCAAAACAGCAGGGAAGATCATAGGAAAGCCCCCCCAAGAAATCTTTGAACCAATCTTTGAGTCCACCACTCGGCAGGCCAACAAGATCCTGTCTGACCCTCCCATGTGCTGAACCCTGAGTCTGAGCTGATGAGCTCTGGCAGGAGATACAGGCTCCCCCTGTGTAAATACAATACATACAAGCACTCCTTTATTCCACAATCGGTCAAACTTATCAATGAGCTCCCCCGAGTGGTCCTTGTCTCTTGCCAGGCCGTCATTGTAAATAAGAATGTGTTCTTAATGACCTGTCTGGCTAAATAAATGAATGAATATCAAATAAAGCGATAGAATTGGGTTTTTTTCTCTTTATCATATAATGTTCACAAAGTGTAATGCAATTCATGTCATGGGTAGTGTAATTTGAAGGATCAAATACTCAACATCCCATATTATCATTTTACATCGTGCAAGAAATGATGGACGTGCCAGTAAAAAAATAAAATAAAAATCGACTGTGCGCATGCGCAGAACCTCAAAGTAGCATTTCTCGGCAGGTAGCAAATATTGACAGAACACCGGCCCACGTCGATTTTTTATCTGCTGCTGCAGTTGTACAGGAAGGTTAAAAAATACTGATGATACTAGCATCATTTGCAACAATTTGCACTAATTTATTGTTTTGCACAGCGCTATTGCAAGTGTTTGCACAGGCCTCCGTTAATGTTGTTGGTGTTGATGTTTTTAATGTCCCGTCTGTGTCTGTCTATAGTGCAGCATTGTGGCTTTTACTCCGAGACCAATTTCTCCCGCGGGAGACTTAATAAAGTAAACCTTGAACTTTGAGAGCAAAGCTGCTGAAGCTCGGCCTGGCCGACCAAAGCAACTCCCATTTCATAATACTGCCATCCTTTACACGCTGATGCTCATCGCCCTGAAACAGGTTCATCTGGACGACAGGACCACTCTCCCCACCTCAAGCCTGATTCATGGTCCTGCGTTAAAACGACGCAGCCGCTACAGCGTCTGCGTCGATTTAACGCAGAACCATGAATCATCCTAAGCTGACCCAGGTGCTGCTGCAGAGCTTCACAGTGCAGTGCTGCTGCAGTGGTTCTCTTCACCTTGATGGGCTTGGTTCCCTCCACCAGCACCTTCCCGTGCATCTCCTCCATGGCCGTGCAGGCCTGCGAGGACTTGGAGAACTTGACGTATCCGATGCCTTTGGGCTCCTTGGTCTGCTTGTCTTTGACCACCCACACGCCCTGCACGTCCCCGTAGCGGGAGAAGCGGTCCCGCAGGTCATCCTCCGTGGCGCAGCGGCTGGTCACCAGGAACAGCCGGCTGTTGGGCGGGTCGTCCAGGTTCTCGGACACTTGCTGCTTGGTCGGGTACTCCTCCATCTTTGTTCCTCGCCTCAGAAATGGCGTCGACTGGCTTCGTCTTCCCTTCCGTCACGTGGTTCCTCCGTCGACAAGAGACCAGCGAACCAGCGCCACCTGCCGGCAAGGAGGTCAAAGTGTCGCTCAAAAATGAAAGCCTCCAATGTCTCTTTCAAACTAATCACCAGAGGTGTCAAAAGTATTCACATTCATTACTCAGGTATAAGTATAGATACTAGAGTTTAAAATACTCCTTTAGAAGTTGAAGTATCAACTCAAGTTTTTTACTCAAGTAAAAGTATAAAAGTACTGGTTTCAAAACTACTTAAAGTATAAAAGTAAAAGTAATGTAAGGGGGAAAAAAGCCATCAAGGACAAAAGCCATTGAAAATGAATGCATCTTAGTATAATGCAAATATATTAAAGAACCATATATGTGTACTATTGAGCATTAACATGTGTTTCAGAGAGCAGAAGATATGATGACTAGTTGCCTATAAGTATTGTAATGGTGCAAAAAGTCAAACTTCAGAGGCATGTTATCATTTATCCTAACCTTTTATTGGAATGTACATCCAAGTTTAGTTGCAGGAATCTGAGGGAACGGACGTAAGAACAAAACTGGACAGGAACATCTGAAACAACCACAACCAAATTCACTCTATCCGGATGGAGCAATTTAACTGGATAGTTATTTTTTAAAGGCCGAAATGAAATAGAGTAACGAGGCTGTTTTTAAAATGTAAGGAGTAAAAAGTACAGATAATTGTGTGAAAATGTAAGGAGTAAAAGTAAAAAGTTGTCTGAAAAATAATTACTCCAGTGAAGTATAGATAACCAAAATTTCTACTTCAGTAAGGTAACGAAGTATTTGTACTTCGTTACTTGACACCTCTGCTAATCAGTCTCGTGAAATGTGGCCTGACAACTTTATTTGAATTATTTTGCAGTAACGCAGATGGATCCAGTTTAATTTATATTTCCCTTTATGATTCACTCAGACATATCTTGTCAAACCTGTAATACTTCCCTGCTGTTTTACTTTCCCTTGACGAATAGTGATCTGTTTAAAACACTGTTTCTGAATCTGAGCTGAGGTGTGATGGTCTCATATCTCCTAAAAAAGTTGTTTTGTAGTATTCCATTATTTTTCACCTGTGTATATTGAAAATACATCATCATTTCCGACAGCAGCTGGCCTGGTCAACAGGGCCCCGGACCCCCCTCTCCCCCGTTTACCCCAGACTGTCCCCCCACCCAAACCTCACTCTACGTTACATTAACGGAAAGACCCCACGTCTGACCTTACGCCACACATTAACCCACATCCCAGGTCATCTCATGTATATTTTTTTTCTACAGACTCATTATTCCGGCACTTTAAAACCAACATGTTGTACATTTTTTCCTTTAATATTATTTGCTCTTTTGTATTGCACCAATCACCACAACAAATTCCTTGTGTGTGTTAAACTACTTGGCAATAAACTTCTTTCTGATTCTGATTCTGATTCTGATCCTTTTTTTACACTGTTTTTTTCTTTCTCGTACTGCACTAATTTTATTTTCATTCCACTGTATATACTGTTTATATTTTGTAATTACCGGTATATATTTTTTACTTTTTTATCCTTTCGCTGCATGTGTGTGTTGTGTGTACTGCTGCTGCTCAAAGCAAATTTCCCCACTGAGGGATGAATAAAGGACAATCTAATCTAATCTATTCAATATTTTTTTTTACCTATTTAAATGTTGAAGTTGATTTAAATAGCTCCTTGGAAAGTTATTTATCAACCATGAACACTGGCATTTAAAAAATAAAATAAAATGAAAAATACAGATGCAAAAGATAAGTTGATATGATGAACACAAATCTAAAAGTCTTTCGTCAGGTTCACAAAATAAACTTGATGATATATAATTTGTATCAAATTATTTTTTTTTCGACAACCTTTGCCTATGGAATCACGTGCACATCTTCAGCACAGCTGCAGTTGACATAAGAGTCCAATCTCATAGCCCTGATACAGAGAAGATGTGCAGTGATGGTCAGGAACTGAAATTATATTAAAAGGATGAAATAACTATGCTTTAATAAACTATAATTTTGCATTATAATGCTTACTTTGTAATATTAATAATAATAATAAACTCATTTCATTTCAATTCAGTGCAGCTTTAAAATGACCCACCAATCCCATTTCAGATTAGTCCAATTAATATCCAGGCAAAAAGAAAACAACAAGGAATTATTGCCTGACTAAAGAAACCATCAAAACGGTGCATTTGTAACGGTGTGACGGCCCGTTACCGCTGTACTAACCAGATACATGGTACAAAACATTGGACTGATGTATTTGCAAACCTGTGACGACACTCACCGGTGCAGAGAGAAAAACCGACTGGAAGTCTGAGCCCCACATTGAACTCTGGGGGTGTGATGTCATAATGGAGATGGGATTATGTGTGTGGGATTAGGAGTGTTTGGGGCTATTGTGGATATTTATGGCTTTTTATGGTGTTGTCGAATAAAAAGAATTGTCTTTTGATACAATTGTTTTGTAGTAAGATGTTAAATGGATGTAATGAATTTTAAACAGAATATGTATTTCGAATAGTTAATTGATTTTAGGAGTAATGTGCAATGGGAGTTAAATACCTGGCCAGGTTTGGGTTGGAGAGAATTTTTTATTTATTTTTTGGTCAGCGGTGAACATGAGGCAATACCTGTCAATCGAGAATCAATTGGATGCCAGAATTGAGGATTATGAATTCAGTTTAATTGTTTAATTGAAGTTGCAGTTTAAGTTTAGCTAGTGATTAATCACATGTGGAAGTGTTTTTTTGTTTGTTTTTCTCTTTTTCTCCTGGCTGGTAATTCTTGTGGCTATGAACCAAGAAATAATAACGCTATCTTGCCATTCTCTTCAACTATGTATATATGGTTGGTTGTGTATACACCCCGTCAGCATAACTGCAAATACATACAGACGGCTCAGAGTTGTAATGTTAAACTAAGGGAATTTATGGTTTTATTTATGCCATCAGTTCCTGTTTAGACAGAAAACTGAGATCTTGATTGTCTTCGTTTACACAGCAGGTAGGCTGCTACATACGGGACTGTATGTTGTTGCTTAAATCAGATTTTGAAATCCTGACTCACTAACTAATCTAAATTTCCCATCGGATTGTGTCCGTTAAACATAATGCCTGTGAAATCTGTGTTCTATTACAAAAAGGACTGCACAAGTGGTGATTAATACATTTCTCTTTTTATTGATTTGATTATATTTCTATTGAGAGCTCATTCTAACCCATGGGAAGAATGAGCCGAAGACCTTCAGGAAACCATTAAAACTTGTCAAATAAGAAAGCTTCAAAGTTGATTCTTTATTCAAAATGTTGAAGTTATGTGAGAGCCCTTTCTTGTTGAACATTAGTAGATTAGTATTTGTATAACACTTTATTTATAGCTTAGTTTAACCTTTTGCTATATTCATTTTTGTGTCAGACATGAAGTGCTTCGATTGTCTTTATCATTATGAATTAGACAAACAATTAATTTGAACTTGATGGTCTTCTATTCTATTTCGTGGTCCTGCGATTGACTGGTGACCTGTCCAGGGTGTAACTCCTGCCTCTCGCCTGAAAATAGCTGGGATAGACTCCAGCAGAACCCGGTGACCCTGCAAAGGATAAAGCGGGTATAGATAATGGATGGCCGGATGGATGGATGGTCTTCTATTGTGGATTTAGTAAGATCTGCATGTTACAATAAAGAGAAGAAATAAGCATCTAACTCAAACTTCTTTTTCAAGCGTGAAAAACTGCTTGTTTGAGCTTGGTTTGTTTCCTCTCATCCACAAAGAGCAGAAATGTCCAGACTACGTGACAAATCGAACCCGTTTTTCTCATTTCCACCGGCAGTGACTGTTGCGTTTACTGCCCCCTAGTGTACGGGAAACGTAACTGCACCATGAATGTTACAAAATGTAACTTCAGAAAGGTTTTGTAATGAACTGATGATTATTAAACAAAAGCATTGTCCCCTTTTATATATCTAAAATAACAAAGCAATTGTTTTATAACTGAATTAATCATAAGAAGTCATAGTGTTAATCATGTAAAATAAAAACTATATTAACTTGTTGAATGATGCTGCTGCTTAACATTTATTCACGAGAAAAAAAATCTATTACGTTTACGGTCCAATACAATTCATGGCACACGAAGAGTCATCATTAGCTTCATTGCAGTTGCATCAGCAACCATCAGTCAAGTGACAGATGATGAGAGCTCTAAAGGGTCCTGGCCTGAACATGAGGGTTTCAAGCTGGGATTACATGCGGTTTTAAAGGACAGAAGACACTTTGCTTGAAATAACCTACCTGTTAAGCATCTTAAAAAACTGTACTTAAGGAGTGGGCAGCGAAAAACTAACTATGAGGCCTGTTACCCTTTAAATACGGTTGACCGTGTTGAGAGGATTTGCGTTAGTAGAGGTTAGTACATTTTAAACAAGTATTTAAACCATCAACAACATCACTATCGGCAGAAATGCAATAATAATCAGTTTTTCATTTACATTTTGAAAGCTGACCTTTTATGAGGGTTAATCTATTCTGTTAGGACACTGGGGTCACCTTCAGCAATGGCTCAGAATTTGCCAGTTCAAACTTACTTTTATACCATTTAATCTGCTAATTCTCTAATTTCATCATACCTGATGTTTTAAGGCAGGAGAGGCAAAATTATAAAACTAATATTACTTAGTTACTCTGTACTAAGCTATCAGGCAAAATATACCATAGGTATTTTAATATGAAAATAATTTCTCAATAATAATAAAATAAAATACTGGAGATAGGTCTACTATCCTTTTTTTTATCGCTAATATTTAAGATATTTTAATTGTATTTAGACATATTCATTTCATTAAAAAAAACCCTTGTTCAAAAAAACATTTATTTTGTTTTACACTTAACTTTATCTATTTAGTTTACCGTTAGTGATTGTGGCCTTTAAAGCAGATTAAGGCCAAGGTCAGGTTTTTTCCTCCCCCTTTGTCACTTAATTCTGAAACATATGCTAATTTACATTTTCACAAAAACGAAAAAACAAACACGTTTTTAATCCCCCCTTTCCTTCTGGGGAAATTGTAATAATATTCCGATAGGTGTTCAATTTTCCATCCCCTTTAGTGGAAGTGATGGAATGAGGGAAGATGCGGCTTCGCATACAAAAACTTTTCTTTCCTTCCTTGGACCCTTCTGTCCTTTAGTTTGGGGTTAACAGCATGTTTGCAACATTAATATTAACATCTATATCTAAATGTAGTAATCTTTGTAAAAGAGTGGAAATTGCCAATTTGAATGGAACACGTAAGGGCTGATGCTGCGTTGGTCGTTTCCCGGAAAAAAACACTTCCCGTTAAACATTACGTCACGATCGACAGATAAAACGGGTAAATAGCGTTTTTTTGGGGTGTATTTTTCCCAATTTTCACCCAAAATATATCTAACATAATCTTAGGAAAAGAAAAAAGAAAAACCGAATAAATAAACGTAAAATATGTGTTGTCGGATTGTCTGTGATTGGTGTGAATCTGAATTCCTTGTTGTCGTGAATGCAGCATGAGGGTTTTCACGTGACTGTGTGGTAGCTGTGACGTAGCAGCCGGTCCCCCTTAAGTGAGTGACCTTCCTCTCGCCCGCCACAAGACCGGTCACCCCGCAGAGAGACGACCCAGCCCGAGACTCAGAGACTTTAACCCGCTACAGAGAGACCTTAACCCGCTACACACAGGTAAACCAAACCGTATTCCTTCCCATTCTTGTATCTCTTTAGAAACAGACCGACCTAGCGGCGTTTTGTTCCTTATCCTCCCGGTAGGAGATGCTGCGGTTTCCGCTAACATGAACACCCCGCTGGGCGGTTAAGTAACCCGGCTGGTTTGAGACAATAATGCAGCAAAGTTGTGCCGGATCCGTCATTATTGAACCCTAAAACGAAGCTGAAGTGCATCTAGGAGGCTATTTAACCTGTATCGGCCGATGCAGCGGGGTGGAGGGGGTTTAGGGACGGCGACATTGAAGCATCCTTGAGCGGCAGGACTCTCCGCTAATCTGACTAGCGGCTAAAACCGCAGCTCTGCGGCGGAGGAGCGGGGAATATCGGTGTTTAATCATCCTTTATACCAGCACTCAGGTCTGTTATCCTCACACCGGTGTGGAAAGATGCCGGACATGTTATATAAGTGGGTACCTGGCATCTGCAGCGATCTGAACCATGTAGGGCCATGTGTGTAGCCTACATTAAAAAAATCGACGCAGAACTACGCCGTAGGGTACGCGGCGACGCACACCGTAAGGTGTGCTTCGCCGCGTACCCTACGCCGTAGGCTCTGCGTCGGTGTAACGCAGAACTATAAATGAGCCTCAAAGCCCCGCTGCTGGATGTCAGCAGCACCTCGTGTTTCTGTCCATAGTAACATTTAATTATAACTCAGCAGGAAACACATTAGCAGAGGTCACCTAAGCTCCTCTGCGGGGTGGTGATATGTTTAAATACTCCTCAAATGTTCTTTAACTCTTCTCTATGAAGCACAACACTTGTCTAAAACAAGCTTTTCTCGAACAATAGCAGGATGCGCAGTAAAAGGATTTACAGTGCTTACAGTGTTAACCCCCTAAAGCAGTTTCATAGGAGTTCACGGAAAAGCCGTTTCCTTGAGTATGAATAATTAAACACCTGTTAAGTTCATTAGTGTTGGCTTCCTTCCACATACTAAACCTCTGCCCACCTGGTGTTAAACTGTTAAATCTAGCCTTATTTACTACTCGAAGCTGGCACCTTTTTGCTCTACCTGGGTGAAATGTTACGTTTCCTGTAGGGGAATACAGAAGAACTACAGAAACCCCACTGGGTTTCTCTGAGTTAGCCTGGGCAGGGTGACGGTAGACATGGGGATGGTGTCCCCGGTTTTACTGGTGTGTAAAGAAAGAAAATGGAAAGAATTGTTGCTTTTTACTATAGATGACCTTCACAAGATGATGTAGGCCGGAGGACATTAATCTTCCTGTTACAACTAAAAGATGGGCTGTTTCATAAGGATCATTTTTCTTTTTTTTTGTTGTTTCTAATAATTCAATAATGTATTTTTTTTCTTTTTTCTTTTTTGGTCCTTTCTTTTCTTTCCTGGTTGTCTAGGTGATCATGGGAGACGCTGCCAAGGGAAAGAAGGTTTTCGTCCAGAAGTGTGCGCAGTGCCACACAGTTGAGGCGGGCGGCAAGCACAAGGTGGGCCCCAACCTCTGGGGTCTGTTCGGCCGCAAGACCGGCCAGGCCGAGGGCTACTCCTACACGGATGCCAACAAGAGCAAAGGTCAGCAGCTTTCACCACACTCTGAACCACTCTGCTCTTTCATCATAGATGATATTAATAAAGATGTTGTAATCTGCTCATAAAATGTAATTTCTGTGTAATAGCGGTGCACAAGAGGGTGAACTGAGAACTTAAATGTTGATTATAGTTTTCTGTAGCATTAAATGATTAGCTGAAGCACATTCCTTTTTTTTAAATGACTGTTTTCGCCTCTTTAGGTATCGTATGGGGTGAAAACACTTTGATGGAGTATCTGGAGAACCCCAAGAAGTACATTCCTGGTACCAAAATGATCTTCGCTGGCATCAAAAAGAAGGGAGAGCGCCAGGACCTCATTGCATACCTCAAATCTGCGACATCATGAAGAAGTTGCAAAGATCTCAATATTTATTATTTTATTATTTGGCCCCTACATGTTCAATACAAGGTTTTTTGTTTAGTTATTTGCACAGGTTTATTTATGTTACTTACATTTGGAAATGTAAAGTGCTAATTTATAAAGATATGATCAATTGTGCAATTGATCATGCATATAAATGCAGCACTTCTTATTCATTAATCAGTCCTAACAAATACTGATGTAAAGTTTGATGGGACGATGGGTTATCCCACCTGTCGGTTCTTCTGGACTCCATGACGTGTCTAGTACTTCAGCTCATACTTCTGTCTGCATCAGCTTGAATTTTAAAACTGTAACTTGTGAAGAAAAAAAAAAGATAAAATATCAGCTGTAGGGTGGAAATGAAGGAATGTGTGGGGGTTGTTTTACCTTGGTGTTAATGCTAAGTATAGTTTGACTGAAAACATATTATATGAAGTATGTAAACTTTTTAAAGCTAGATCTTGGCCAATCCCGCTTGTTTTGTTTCTCGTGAAGCAGAATCAGTCTGCTGCTGTTTGGTGCTGGCTCGGCATCAGACCTGGGTTCACTTCCAGAAGTCATAAAGGTCACACATTGTTACCTGCCTCTTCACAGCTGAGAATTGTGGTTTATATACTTTTAATTGCTGCCTTGAAAACTGCCACTCATACTGTCATAAAGTGTGAAATCAGATGGCATTACAATCACCATGCCTAAGGATAATCTGCAGGAAACTACCATCTAGAAGGAGGTTGGATTAACCTGGTTTCACAGGATTTAACACGTTGGTTTAATTTATTTTACTGTAATCTGTGATTTGATGACTAATATGGTAGCTATTTTTGCTGGTTGTGGACAGAAAGGTTAAAGGATCAATTAAAGAAACACTTACGATGTAAAAAGACGGCTTGTTTAATTCAAGGTATTCATATCAGAATTATATTTGTATAAAGTATAAACCACATACATTTTTAACAACTAGAATTTGGACATTTGGGGAGAAAAACTCAACTCATCTTGGAATTAACACAATCTGAAATGCAGGACAAGATAAATATAAAATGTGAATAATCTGTTTGATTAAAATGACTCCTTAAAACCTAAAGTAATGGTCAGAGCAGTTTTCTGAGGACTCCCTGTTTTCTCTGGTGTCTTCAGATCAAGTCAGAGTTTGTAAAACTTCAACACATCAGCTCTTTAAATGTACTTACACCCTTTCATGAAAGACTGGAGCTACAACCAGGAAAAGCATCATTTATCTTGTAAGCACAATCTGATAATACTCCACCATCAGTCGCAAAGCTGGGAGCAGTCAGTAAATATGTTTACGGCCTAGTGATATGATCCTCTGGTGATGGAGCCAGCCCAGGCGTGCACGCCTGGACCATCTCCAAGCACGTGCACGTGTAGTTACTGTTGGGTTGTAAACTCAGGAAATTACACCTGGATCTGTTTTGTAGAAACCCACTATAAAGATAACAGCTGTTGACTTGTTTCTGCAGCCAATAATCTGCTCATAAACAATCTACATGGGGCTTTCTTTTTCCTCATTAAAAGTTTATAGTATAATAAGGACGTAATTATCCGTGGGCTTTGAATGCCACCTGGTGGCCGGTGTCGTCATTGCACCCCGAAATAGGAGCTGCTTAAATAGGTCAAGTTATTTCAGGGGGGGAACAGAGCCAGTCACGTGGAAAATGTGCAGTGAAATATACAGCAGCATGCAGAAGTTTGGACAGCATCCCATGTTAAGGTTAAAGTGAAAGGCAAAGTTATTATAAGCATGTTATCTTAAATAGTTGAAGGAAAGGCGGCCGAAGCAAAAGTTTGGGCACCCTGACTAGTCACAAACACAACTTGAAAAACACTTTTGTCGCAGCACGGCTTGTGCTCTTAGTTCTCATTCTGATCATAACTTCCTGGAAGAGATCACGAGTTTCTAAAATGTGTCTGGGCTGCAGTCCTCTCTGTTGGTCTGTCAACACACACACACACACACACACACACACACACACACACACCTATGTGCTGCGGTTTGACAGATTTATCTCCAAATGTTACAGAAGCATCCATATATGGAGAAAACATTCAGCTTCTGTACAACATGTGCAGCAGGTATAAAACATATATGCACCTTTATGGAATATCAGGTTTTTTAAATAAGTAGATAAGAATAAAACCATGAATATCACATGTTTCATTTTTGACGTGATCCTCCAACAAGAAGAAATATATAATAATTAGGGACATTCTAAGTAAACAAATAGAAAAAAAACAACCCTGACTGCATAAATAGCCACACCCTTGTGGGACAAACTAAACCCAGTCAGTTAAGCCTGTTAGTAAATGTAGTACACCTGCCACCAGTTGAAGTTATTAACATTTAAACTAGATACAAGTCTGTTGCTGTAGTATTTGAGTGTTTGAGGTTTCTTTGTGCTGAGAGCCACGAACTACGAGAAGCTGCCAAAGAAACTGAGAATCAACCAATGAAAAGCACAAATCAGGAGAGAGATACAGTATACACAAAGAGGCACTATGAGTACGATGGAGTGCTGTCAAAGCCAGAATCACTATGGGCAGAAAATGTGACACCAGATTAGTAAGATCCCGTGAAGTTGCTGGGGGGAGTTAGTGGGGAGAAAACCTCTCAGGGAGGTTAGCAAGAGGACAACGGGTGCAGGGGTTTCTGGCAGGTTCTGTCACTTCTTACATACGACCACCATCTCCTGGAAGCCCACAGGTGGGTTGTGGCGTAGGGTGGGCATGACCAAAAACTGCACTTCCACCATCAACAAACAGACTGATACACAACATCCTGCTGCACACATGATAAGACCTACACTTCCTCTGCTGCTTCCTACATACAGCCTCACTGTTGCATTTTCTCTCCAGTGTGATTGACATGTAGCTCTCCAACGCTGCCACCTCAGTGTCATTAGAGGATTTCAGTGTACACTCTTCTTTCCTCCCCGTATGTGACAAAACTAAGTGCCCCTTTACCAGGTACCAGTGATCAAATGCACTTGATTCAGTGCATCATTACTCAGTTTCATCAAATGTTTCAGAGGCTGTAATGTGAAAAACAGGTGAGGAACACGTGATTTCTTTTTGTCCTTATACATAAAACCATATGATCCAAACAGAGTGTGCTCCCTTTCTTAAGGGAGCACACGTTGTACCACGTATGTGTGTCTTTGATGACTTTAATGGTTAACTCAAGTGTAACTATGCAATGTCAAAGCCATTTTTAAGTTTCACTCTTACAGTGTCTGTAAGTTATGGTGACATTTCAGGAAGACGTGCACACGAGCAGCAGTAAACAAGGCGTGTTTGGAATACAAATATAGCCGACACATGAACTACATACTGTGCAGATGGATGATGACAGGTGTGTGTGTGTGTGTGTGTGTGTGTGTGTGTGTGTGTGTCTCTCTCTCTCTCTCTGTCATAACTAGGGGTAACATAACTAGCAAAGATGACACAATCACCCCAGTCTCTGTGATGTCATGTGACGTTGCGACGTCACTAAAGTAAACTGGTTCGTGTGGTTTTTGACAATCATAAATTATTGTTCACAGATTTTTTTTTTCTTTTTTCTGCAACTTGACTTCCCTCAAATAAACCAATTGGAGTGAAGTTTACACAGTCCACATAGTTCACACAAGTGTCAGATTGAAAAAACCAAGTCAAGAAGGTCAAGAGGATTTTTCCTATCCGACCGTATTTTGTCTTTCCTCAGATCAGGGAAGAAGAACATTACTGCTTTATACGAGGTGTCCAACAGCTCAGCGACCTTCATTGTTCAAAACTAGAAGAAGTTCAGATCGTCCAGGAGACTTTTAAGATATTCAACCAAACAACAATCAAGGATGAAGGGTCTTAGGTCAGATAGGTATCTAACAAATCAATGGCCACCATGGATGAGATCCAAACGTTGTGCAGATGGGAAAACCTTGCAGGATAAAAACCATCAATGCAGCACACTACAAATCAGACAAAGACAGCAAGATCTACTAAAGGCATTTACAAAAAGATTTCAGGACTTAGTCTGAGTTAAGGTTTGCATGTCAATAATATACAGGACTGTCTCAGAAAATTAGAATATTGTGATAAAGTTCTTTATTTTCTCTAATGCAATTAAAAAAACAAAAATGTCATACATTCTGGATTCATTACAAATCAACTGAAATATTGCAAGCCTTTTATTATTTTAATATTGCTGATTATGGTTTACAGTTTAAGATTAAGATTCCCAGAATATTCTAATTTTTTGAGATAGGATATTTGAGTTTTCTTAAGCTGTAAGCCATGATCAGCAATATTAAAATAATAAAAGGCTTGCAATATTTCAGTTGATTTGTAATGAATCTAGAAGCTATGACATTTTTGCATTACAGAAAATAAAGGACTTTATCACAATATTCTAATTTTATGAGACAGTCCTGTAGAGACGGCCTCACGGAAATTGCTGTCTGAAGGCTGCGTTTACACATTTGGCCACTAGATGTCGCTGTTACCTTGACAACTGCTGCAGCACAGCTAACGGTTTATTTACGTATATATTTAATAGCTTCATTGTTTGAGACTTACAAACGCTATCTTCTAATTTCTATTTTCTTCTGTCTTTACATGTATTATTTATTTATGATTTATTTTAACAATAGCTGTGTTTGGGATTGTTTTGGTCATCTAGTTTTGCAGGTATAGAAACATTTGATTATGTGGACCGCTAACTTTTGACACAATTCGGATTCCTGTTAAGGTGGAAAAGTTTGAGTCATTTCATTCCTACAGCAGGAGAGTGGTGCTGCGGATGGGAGAAGAGGAGAGGAGAAGCGAACCCTTCAGTGCTGCAGTTCCCAAACATTCCTGGTACATTCAGATGACCTTACGGCGAGTTCTCCCATCAGCCATTCCCAAACTAGACACTCATCATGGGAACAACCCATAAGTCTGTTTTAATCCCAGGGGCCTCTTTCTTAAATAGTATTTCTCACCAGTCACTCTCTGGTTTTCCATCTGCCCATCCCTGAAGTTATCACTCATCATGTTGATGACGAGCTAATGATACCGTTACTTCTATGAAATCAAATATGACCTTAACAAACAGTTCTTTTTAATCACAGTTAGATTAGCTGTAGCAGTGTTGAGATTGAACTTTAATGTACATTTGCCAAAGTGATAAAAACAACAATCACAATCACTGTGTAATCACAGTCTGGGTAAGTAATAATGGCAAAAAGCAACAAAAACTTTGAATACTGCTTATTGTTGGGACTAAACAGAGCCAAGTATGTCTTTTAAAAGCTTTAAATACATATACATTTCAAGTTCTGTTATTTAAATGCTGATTGCATGGTGCAAAATTACTGTATTTGCTTTGTTAATGTGGAATAATAAATATGAAACTATTTCATTTCCCCTTAAAATATCTGGAAAGTGTGACCTGCCTAGTAATTTCATGTTTCTGCACAGCCTGAGACCAAATCCAAAATCAGTGCAGCAGTATTTTAGTCCAGGTGTGTTTCATTACTACAATTACAACAATACAAAAGAAACAGTCATAGTTCACGGCAAACTAAAAATTCTAACTTTTCTTTTACAACACAAGAAATAAGGTGTGAAGTTACAATCAGGTTTCAAGAAACAGTTTCACAGACGTTTCCATCCAGTGTGGGTGAAAACAGACTCTTGGGTACAAAGTAAAAAAGTATAAAATATTTGTGCACAGTCACAACATTTTACTGCTCCAGTTTTGGTACAGAAAGTCGAAGAGCTCAGAGCTTTGTTACAGTCCACATCCCAACCGGTTCACCAGTGAGTTCAGATTCAGTCCATATAAAGTTTTAGTAACTTTAGAAGTTAAAACATTCAAATCGACTGTCACAGATACGTGTGGCTCAGTTCTAGAATGACGGGATAAACCTCAGTTCTGCAAAACTTCAGTTCACTTCACTTCACTTCAGTGTAAATTAGATGTAGTTGCATAGTTGTAGCACATGTTATTGTAATGGCAAGGTAATAAGTAAATATTTGAAATGAAAAGTAGTGATTGTACTCTGAAGTTTTAAGGTTCAGCAAGTCCTAAAGTTTCGACCCTTTGCATCCACACTGGCTGTGCAGTAGCAGCCGTGCAACAGTCCTGCGGTGTGGAGGTGTGGGGAAAAGACACATCTGGAGGAAACACATTCAAGTTTTTTCCTTTTTTATGTATATAAAAGAAAATCAATTAATGGATCAGACTTTTCTTGTTAAAGGCTGAGAATGTATTACACTTTGTTTTCTCAATAATGTTGAGACTGAACCCAAGCTTTTTTGTTGGGTCTGATGAGGCCTGAGATGTATTTTATGTATTTCCAGCAGTTGTTCGTGGACTTTGGTGTGTTATCGTCTTGCAGAGTAAGTTTGGGCTTTTTAGAGATCCTTCTTTGCCTTTACATCCAGGATGTCATGGGACATGTTTTGCATGTTTTTCTTCTCCCATATGGACAGCTTTTATAAGACACCTGTCTCCTGTCATTACATAAAAATGGAGTAGTTTTTCTTGTTACAATGAAAAGTTGTATTTTGTGGGCAGCTGTCCTTCAGTGGGAAGAGTTGCTTTTCCTCCAGCAAGGATGGTTGGGATACATCCATGGCCCCGTCCATCATGTGTTAATGTGTCCTTAGAAACCAGTATTGCCCCCCAGTCTGCTCACTGGGGTATGAGTTCAAACAAAGTACAAAAAAGTGCTGTATATGGAGTGAATATACAATACAAGTGCTGTATAAGTGAAAGAAACACTGTAAAATGCTTGATAGACCCTGAATAAGGTTGAACAGACACAAGTGCAGGCCATGTTACCGTTATTTGGGAAATTGTCTACACTCGCCTGCACTCCAGTGCTATGATGTTAAAAGTTTTATGCATCTTCTTGATTTAAGACAAGCAGAAACTGTCTTTAATCGAGTCTTTGACATTGTATTGTCAAGTATAAGGGTTCACAAGGAATTTGAAGAGTTGGGAATCACCATAAATCTGTGCAACCTCTTCAGCTGTTACTCAACAGCTGTGGGAACAAGGAGTCGTCTGTTTGTGCTTTCTTCCTAAACAGAGAGATCGTCAGCTCTCGTTCGGCTGCTGGTTCCGCTGGTTTTGCTGAACCTTCGCTTGTCCCTCATCGACAGCCCATCCGATCCCTCCTGGATCTGATGGCATCTCGTGTCCCTGCTCTCGGGGTTGTAGCAGTTGGTGTCGGAGCTCAGGTATGCACCGTCTTGGATATGATCCTCTCTGGTGTTCGGCCACCCTGGCGAGTAGCAGTTCCTCTGAAGGAAGTTGGCCTCCTCCACTATCTTGCTCTTCTCCGTGGCCAGGTTCTCTGAGTTCTGCTGGTCGGCCAACACGTGGTTGGGGAAGGGCAGGAAGTGCGAGGAGCCCGTTATGCACTGGTTGAAGTCTGGAGGTGGCGTCGAGGGCGGAGGCGGAGACGAGGAGAGCTGTTGAACTCTTGAGGCGTCAGAGGGGGTGACAGCCTTCCTGTAGAAGAGACGCCTGCAAAAAACAGTTTGAGTTAGTTCACAGAAATTAGACCACTTCACCAAAAACAGTCAAACAAATCAAAAGATTACTTTACAAAGAAACATCAACAGATTTTTATTTGTTCTTTACTTTGGATTCCAACAAAAGACAGATTGGTAAAATCTGACCCAGTTGGAAAGTCCTGACTTCGTGCTAATTTTGACTCTTATAATCCAACAATTCTTTGCCCTTATTTCTCAAATGTGTGTGTTCTTGTTTCCTCTCTACTCTGTTCTCCTGTTTTGAGACCTAGAAAAATATATACAAATTCAAAGTGCATTGTTACACCCCGTGTTAGTGTAAAGCCATTCTATGTAGCAATACCACTTCTGACCACATGGGGGCATATTGATACACTGTGTTGACTAAAGAGCCTATAACAAGTATTGGCAAGTATTGTAGTCCCAATTTCTTCCACTAGAGGTCCACTTTGTCACGTCTCACAGCAGAGTTTGACATGAGATTTCATGTAGTGTGCTGCTCCCACGTAGTGTGGCTTTAAATAATGGTTAATTCCATTTTGAATGACAATTTTAAATGTGTTAACGTCAGCGTACTTTGAAACCGTTTACAATACATTGAACATGTTTTGTCAGTTTTACCTTGAGTTTTTGACCAAAGTAACCTAAAATGCTCAATCTGAAGTCATTCGTTTCTCCTGCCACATGGAGGCAGCAGAAACCAGCTTCAGACACTGACATAAACTCATCTCAGTGAATTCAACAGTTGCTCACTTTTAGATACCCATATTGGAATAGCGTTACTTTTCATCCTTAAGCTCATTCATCATCCCTTCTCTAATGCTGTCTGTGTTGTCCATTGGTGCTCTGCTGGCAGAATAAGGTTGACTTTTACTCTAGTGTTTAGTATTTTGCCCTAAAAGCATCTGCCTACTATATAAGAGCTGAAAGTAAACACAAGACGCATATTCGGTCGGTCAAGTTCATTTAAAGCTTGTTGTTGATGATTCATATTAAAACTGCATTTCACTCAAATGTAAATGCCAAAATAGACAATGAATAAGTTCTTGCAACAAAGTTTTAGATTTCTTTAGACCAAAAGTAACTTAACAGAACATATCTAATATAAATGTTGGTACATGCAGTAATGCTGAGGATGTTCGACCTGACTGAAGCTCTCAAAGTCAAATGTGAGTGTGTACCTGCAGCAGTGCCTCCATGCCAGGTGATACAGCTCCAGCGCGCTGAGGACCAACGACACGGCCGACACCACCAACATGAACACTATGAAGACATTTTTCTCTGTAGGTCTGGAGACGTAGCAGTTGACCGGATGTGGACATGGCCAGGCCTGACAGGGGAATGCAAGAGTAAATTACTACAGACCAGAAAATGTTATTTTCAAGGATGAAATAGAAAAATCATTACTGATTATGTTTGTTAGTTGTTTGTTTTTTTTACCTTGCAGACATAAAGAGAGTTGAGGAAGATCCCGTACAGGAAGTACTGGAGACACAGAAACACCACCTGAATACAAACAGCATTTTTAAAAGTCAGACATCTTTTTTATTTGCAAACCTTGTTCAATTAGCTACTTTAATGCTGTATAAATTCTTCAAACCCAGATGATGTCATGTCAGAACATTTAACACAACCTGATGGATTGCACTTCCTCACTATTGATTGTTGAATGGTTCTCCCCCAGGACCAATATGCTTTGGGAAACCCTCCCAGGGGGTGAGTGCCCTGGACAACATATCACCTGAGATCATTTGGGTTTATAAACCCCTCCAACAATAAGATAGCAATCTGAGGAGGAGATCATGAACACAAGCATTGGAAATGAGTTTCCTCTGCAAGGTTGCTGGACTCTCTCGTAGCGAAGGGTGAGTAGTTCATTTATTGGGGAGGGGTTTGAAGTAGAACCACTAGGTGTTTGGTTATGATGCCTCCTGGGTCCTCCTTGAGGAGTGTTTCAGGCCAACAGGGAGAAGGCCCTGCGGCAGACCCGGGGCATGCTGGATGGATTCTACCTACCGGCTTGCCTGGGAATACCTTCAATTCAATTCAGTTTTATTTAAATAGCGTCTATTACACAAGTTCTCTCTAGGCTCTTTCCAGAGACCCAGAACATGACCCCCGAGTAATTATTACATAAAAAATGGCAGGTAAAAACTCCCTTCTTGGAGGGGTCACAGTGGGAGTAACTGGATGGGTCACAGTGGACCTTGGTGTGGACCTCTCACACTGCTGGAGAGGGGAAACCCTTGAAGTCTGATATACATCCATGTGAATCCAGCCTAATGTCACTCTGATGTTGATGCTGAAATCTTACATTGACTGCAGGATCTGCAAAAAAAACCTTTTTTCCTTGTTTCCCCCCTACTTGTGTCTAAGACCAGCCGGGCCCCCCGACCCGTACGTACTAGCAGCAAAAGAGTAAAGTTATTCGTTATAAACCTTTAATTGAAAAAATTGACATTAATTATGTTTTTTCTATACATTTCTCTTTGGTTTACCCTGTATACATATGACTTTGTTTTTATCACCTTCATTTTGTGTCACCAATAAAATATGCACAAAAAAATAATTGCAAGGACATAAAAATATTTCTGAAAAATGTCTCTTTTAATATGAGAGCAAAATTAGTTTTTAAATTTTTCCTTTAACAACATGTCGGAGTAGTAGTATGATTAAATGTTGAATAGTGATATAATAATACGTTTTTATCCTGATAAATAACTTTACTGTATTCCATTAGGTGTGTTATTATGATTTTTAATTTATTTAACATGTGCAAATATAATTTTTACTGCATATCCTCAAAGCAGAGGGGGGCCCGGACCCCAGGTTGCATGGGAGACACTGCTCTAATGAATTCAAACTTCATATTACGGCCAACGACTATGACTATGGTACATTTTATTCAATCCAGGTTCTTTAAACCCACCAAATGCAATTGTAGTGGAGGTTATTTCTGGGTCGGTAATGAGTGGAGAGCCCCACCAGCTCCGTCTTGGACGTTTATCTGATACCTAGTCTATGTGTTTACCTCTAAAACAAGAGTCTAAAAGAGTCCAAGAGTGGGTACCATTCACCTCCATGATGCTGCGTATCAGTATACTGAGCACATATGTCTTCAGCAAACCGCCTCTCAGTCGAACCCGACCTGCTGATGAGCCTGCGCCTTTTTCCTTCCCGTCGTCCTTTTCTTCTTTCCTCCTCTCCTTCTCTCCCCCTCCTCCTCCCTCTCCTTCACCTCCTCCCGGGTCTTCCTCCGCCCCGTCTCCTCCACTCTCCTCCCTGCTTCTCCTCTTCTCATCTCTGCGGACGTTGTGCATGGCGTGGCCCATGTAGATCAGACTGGGAGTGGAAACAAACACAATTT
Source organism: Cololabis saira (assembly GCF_033807715.1). Lineage (NCBI taxonomy): Eukaryota > Metazoa > Chordata > Actinopteri > Beloniformes > Belonidae > Cololabis > Cololabis saira. The sequence goes on along the minus strand of NC_084603.1, from coordinate 32,415,639 downwards.
GGAGCACCTGGGAAGACATCACCCAGATTTGTGATGAATATAATCAAGATTTGGTGTTAGATGAAGTCAGTGTTTATAGAAAAAACACTTTAATACTTTACTGTTGATGGTTTGGGTTCTCAGTCAATCCAGAAATCTGTTGTTTGGTACATTGAACCCAACATCGGAGATGTTGATAAGTGTTGGGTGCAGCTTTCTGTTCACATTTATGAGCTGCTAAATCCTTAAAGTTTTGTTTTTGTCAATCAGCTCTGAACTGCATAAGCATGCAAAGATGATAATATTCACAAAAATAGCTTTCAGAGAATTTAGCCAGTGTTTCAATCAAACTGGATCCTGAGGACTTTAAGATTCTTCAGTCAAGTTGTGCAACTTTTCCCTACTTTGTAAGATTGTAAGAGCAAGATAACTGAAAGTCTGCAATGAAAAATGTTGCAATCGATGGTAAGAGGGAGCTCAGACTGTCCAATCTCTAATGAGGAAAAATGAAAGATGGAAAAAATATGCCCTTCATATGAATGGCACACATTTTATGTATCAGGAATGGCAAAAGAAAAAGAAAAGTCAACACTGCCTGCTTAAAAGATCCCATTTTTGCAGCGTTCAGCAAAACTCAACAACAGCCCCCCCAGAGCTGGCTGGCTAATTGTTACTGCTCCCGGGGAATTCAGTGGAAAAAAGTACTTAAACTGAGAAATCATTGTTTTGTGCCAGAGTGCTAGAAAAGTCAAGTTAAATGTGTTTTGTGTTGAAAACTTTGCAAAGTAAATCATAATCGTTGTTTTCTTTGTCTTTGAATAAAACACCAGGCACCAAACCCGTCCAATGTGAGCTCTTAACGAAAAAAAAAAAAAGCAACAATGAAAACGTGAAGGTCGTCTGTGATAGCAGACGTTGATTTGGCCCACAGCCGCAGTTTTCTCTTGTCCTGAACTGACAGGGTGGGCTGGCGGCGAGCGTGGCCGCCTGAACCCTGCCAAGCATCAACCTGGCTTGGCCCGGATCTATGTCTCGTCTTGTCATATCTCATATGACACCTGGCCCACACAACACATACCATTACCAAAGTTAGGACCAGCACACAACCGTTGGGTCACATTGAGATAACATACCAGCTGCCGGTGCCAAAACCCAGCCAAAGGTGCCACAAGTGGCCCAAATCAAATGTAAGTGCTATCTGGAGGGGAAGGTTTTCCCCCACTCTCAGGTGGGCACAGAATGCTTTCATTATAAAAAGGCTTGGAATAAATTTCCCACTGGCCTCGTTATTAAGTAATTTCAGATAATGTGCACCTTCTCATGCTGTAGTTGCACCTTTAAATTCTGATTTCCCCATGTGATAGCCCATTGCATGGTACAGTTCATTACCCAGTATCGTATGTGTGCTATAGGGAACGCTCGATCATAACAGACGTTCTCGCAGCCGGGCTGCTCCGTGTCACAGTTGAAATCCTCCTGCTCGTCTCCCCACGACGACTCGGCCGCCGTTCCCAGAACCAGAATACGGAAGATGAACAGGATGGTCAGCCACACCTGTAAAACAGTTGTTCCGGTTAATAAAGGATCTTAATTCAGTTATGTGTGCTTCTTGTCTCACATGCAGGTATTTTTATTTTGTTTGTCTCAGTGATAATCAGTTGAAATCACACCAACAGAACATCTGACTTCAAATGCAATGAATAAGTGATCATTCAAACCTTTAGGGATTTGTGAAAAATATCTCAAGACAGTAAGTTAAATTATATGTCATTTTTGAAGGAGTTGCATAAAGTGAGGGAATATTTTTTGAAGATTGTGTAGATTCACAGTAATCACATTTAAGGTGATCCTAAATATTTGAATAGTAGCCAAGTAGACTTCTTTTCTTTTCTCTTTTAATTCAGTTATATATAACCCCAAAAAATATTTTATTTTCCTTCCTTTCGACTTTCTATATGTCTGAAAAATATAAATAAATAGACCTGTATCAACAAAGGTTTGGTATCTGCTTGTCTTTGGAAGACTGTGGCAACATGAAGTATGAGTCAGGATAGAAACAGGACGATATGGAAATACGTTGGTATTGGATTGTGAGTGTGTTAATGTTTGTGTGGGTGATGTGAGGTTGGTGCTGTTGTGCCAGGCATGTAAACGTGTATTGTGTGTGTTTGTATGGGTGTCGTACTTTGCCAATCGAGGTAGAGTGTTCCTGTACTTCCTCCAGGAAGTTTCCCAGCAGGCTCCAGTCTGCCATGACCACCTACAGTTCAACACAGACCTTCCTGATGATCCGTGTGGTGTCCGGTCTGCAGGGAAAAGATACGTATACCTGCGAAAGAGAGAGGACAGAGCTTTAGATCTGGAGGTGGGTCACATGGGGCAAAGAAGTCGTCTGCATATTTTAAGACATAAGCATATTTCATTTACATGACAATTCAAAGTGCTTTACATAAAAACATTTTTTTTAAATGTATTAAAAAGTAAAAGTTTAAAATCTGAATTAAAGACAGGCATAAGTTGAAAAGAATAAAACAAATGAGAGGCAAGAAATTAAGGTTGCAGTGCATTGTGGTACACGACTGAAAATTTTGGGAGACCCGTGAGAACAGAGTTACAGTAGTGCAATCTACTGAAGATAAAAGCCTGTTTTTCTAAGTCCTGCTGAGACATCAGTCCTTTAATCCTCGATATGTTCTGTAGGTGATAATAGGCTGACTCCACTACTGTTTTAATGTGGCTGTTAAAACTCAGGTCTGAGTCCAGAACTACAGGCCATAGGCCTGAGTCCAAACCAATAGTCATGGCAGATGTCTGGCTTTGCTCTTGGTTTTTAGTTTTTCTGCTTGAAGCTGAGTCCTGATTTTTCATCTTTCTTCCTTGGCTCTTTACACTATTGTTTCTGTTTTGTTATCATTTAAATAAAGAAAATTCTGGCATATCCACTCTTTAATTTGATCAATACAGTTGATCGGTGTTTGGTTTGGATTATAGTCTCCTGGTGAGATAGTTATATACATTTGTGTTCCATCTGCATAGTTATGGTGCCACATTTAGTTTTATTTTTCATAATTTGAGCAAGTGGGAGCATATAGATGTTAAACAACAGATGCCCCAGAATTGAACCTTGGGGAACTCCAAATGTTATTTTTGCTGTGTCTAATTTGTAGTTACCTAAAGACACAAATAGTCTCCCTTTTTTAGAAGGGGGCTCAACCATGTCGAATGCAGCACTGAGATCCAGAACAACCAAGACTGAAATGTTGCCACTATCTGTGTTGGAGCGGTTGCCCCTAGAGCTGTCTCAGTGCTGTGATGAGGCCGTAAGCCTGACTGGAAGAAATCAAAACAGTCATTTAGTGTCAGGAAGGGTTAAAGTTTTTTAAAAATGCCTTTTCTACGATTTTACTAAGAAATTGGCAGATTGAATCAGGCATGTAGGTTTTCACGAGTGTTCTTTTTTCAAAAGTGGGTTAATGATGGCTGTTTTAAGGCACTGAGAAATGATCTGAGGCCATACAAGGTGCAACACTTTTAGAGATATTACTCTGCAACATTAATGACCATTTTCTTCTGAAAAAGATAAAAATCTGATTTGATTGAGGTAGAAAAACTGACGTGCAAATAAAAATGAGAAGGCAAGTGTTTTTGTTTGTTTTGTTTAAAACTGCCTCAAATGAATACACACATATGTCTTTTTTATTTATTGTACCTTCTTTTCCTCACTCTTCACCCCTCTGTGCTTCACTTATCAGCTCCTTTGTTTGACAGTTGTCTGGAGTATTACATTTCTACTGTAGGAACTTTGCTGAGTTTCATGTGTGTATATATACGTGTGTGTGTGTGTGTGTGTGTGTGTGTGTGTGTGTGTGTGTGTGTGTGTGTGTGTACTGTACATGTGTGTTCTTCTATTATCTTGACCCTGTGAATCCCTCTCCAGTCTCGACCCATTAATAAAAATGGTTATGCCCATGTCCAAGTTTAGCTTCAGTCCCAGTTCCCACACTCCCCATCCGTCTGTCTCAGGGGAAGGAAAACCAGTCTGCTCTAAACACACACACACAGGCATGCAGGCGTGCACGCACACACACACGCATGCAAAAAACACATTTACTCTTTTTTAATCTCATTAAAAATCTCAAAAGCCTAAAAGTCCACCTCCCAGTGTTTGTTCACAGTATGCAATCTGAAAAGTGAATCAAGTGTTTGAGTCAACTGTTTTCCAATGATCTGAATCATCTGACGATGGGTCTGACAACAGATTTTTTTCATCATATATTCAAAAAGTTTTATTTACATACATTTTTTTCAACCTGGAAGTAAACTTTACATCAGGCCCTTCCAACCTGTCATAAATGCATTTTCCAACAAAGTAAGCATCTTACAAAAACACTCTGTTTTGCTTGCAAAATGCAAGACTGAGTACCAGCTGCTGAAAAGCAACCATGAACCTTTGAACCATTGAAGTGCAAAGTGAAGTCTATAGGCTGTCTTCTAAGTATTTGCACAACAGAGTCACATATGCATGAAACCATACAATATCTGAGCACGTGTCTTGTTTGCATTAGCTTTTTATGTTCAAGACAACTGTATAGATATTTTTGTCAAGTTAATAAATAATACTTGGTATTCTCTTTACCTTTTTGGCCAAATTAGTGACTGAAACTTTATTATTATTGAGATGAGAAAGACAATGAAACTAAAAAGGGCTAAGAAATGTCTGGTACTTGACAAATACACATGTTTAAAAAATGTTTTAGAGAAGGAGACCATGAATTGCCCCCCCACCCAAAAAAAAAAGAAAAACCTGTTGTAATTTCCATCCTGTTGCTTCATTGATCAGTCACTGATAGTTTTGGTCTCATACATGGTTCTCTGTGTGTGCTTTCTATTGAGTTAAACGTTAACTTGCATGCACACTCGTTTTTTGGCCACTTCTTTATCAAAGGACCCTAAGATGCCCATCCCTTCCTGTTTTTGTGAGACCTAGAACTTTGGACAAATCATGTGTGTCTGTGTGTGTATTTATTTGTTTCACAAGTGCTCCCACCATCATTAATAACAATATTACTTCCCTGTATAGAACTTTCGCTTGACCTTTGTCTGAGTGTGTGGTCGTTGCCCAGCACTCAGTATTGTTCTGCATCCTGCCCTGACCAGGGGCACACACACACACACACACACACACACACACACACACACACACACACACACACACACACACACACACACACACACACACACACACACACACACACACACACACACACACACACACTGACTGATGACTCTCTGACATCGCAAAGAAGTTTAAAAATACGAATATTCCAAATATGAATTGATCAATTATTGGTCAACTTGATAAATAGTTGAGACTTGATTGAAAATCTTAACTACAAAACCAAGTTAAAGGACAGAAAACAAGCAAGCAAGAAAATCATCGCTGGTGTCAGTCTCTCTCACTGATGCTGTCCTGAAGAAAAGTTAATTCAATCTTCAATCCTGCTACGTACAGAAGTTAATGTCTGTTTGATTGTAAAGTGTTGCAATAGTGTCATAAGTACATCAAGTAAGTACATCAAGTATATCATACAAGTATATCTTGACAAAAGCACTCAGCTCTAACAAAAAAGATCAAACGATAAACGTTAATTAGCCCAACATCAAGTTCAGAAGTGTTTCGCCCTCAGCTTTCATCACCGTATCAAATCCATCAGTGGGCGTCGCCCTTTAAAACAAAAGACGGCATTCTCACACGTGATTGACAGCCAGCTGATTAGTGTTATAAAATCAAGCTGTTAAATGGACAAATTAACATGGAGTTATCAGTAAAACGGTGTGAAAGTGGTATAAAACTAGTAATTTGGGGGATTTTCCGTTCCACATGTCTTGAGTCATTAGTGTACACTGATCAAGAGAAAACACATTTATATGTTAAAGCTAAATTATTTGAATGCTTAGGCAAATATGTGACAACTTTATCTTAAAATGACTGCATAAATGTCTGGACTCTATTTTACCTGATTTAAAAAAAAGAAGTGGATGGCTCGATGATGGTTTTGTGAAGTTAAAGTCCTTCCTTGGGCTGTCGTGGAGGAGCCTCTGAGCAAGGCACTCGCCCTCTTTCAGAGGATCCTGAGGGCCCGGCAGCAGCAGAAACTTGTATCAGAAAACTGCAGGAGTCCAAGTGTATCACGATTTGTCTACAGTTTGTTTCAGTCCCGTTTGTATCAGACAAAAAGAGACTGAGACGGAGGGTGGAAGAGCAAGATCAGCTGAGTTAACGGAGTTGGTCCAGCAACAGACACAAGAGAGCAGTTTGTGTTCAGAGGTCTGAACTGAAAGAAAATGTGACTGAGGCTGCAGTTTATACTGGCCTCTCCCCCTCCTTCCCTTTCTGCCTCTCCTTCATCCACATCTCCAGAGGAAGTGGGCCTGGTGCCTCGCTGCCTGCCATTCACCACTAACGTATGTGCTTCTGTTTGTTTGTGGCGTCTGGCATCTAAAGGAAGTCCCATATTGTATCAGGACACAATGGCAGAGCGCTGCCGTCCTGCATTCCTACATGTCACCATTTTCTTCTCTATATGTTTCTCTTTGTCCCTCTCAGTGTCTGATAAGTGGCCGCCGGGACTCCAGCTGTACTTGAAACTCAAACTCCACAGAGGATTCGTTTGGCATCCGAATCTACCCAAGCTTTTGTGTTTTGTTTTTGAATGGCCTGCTAGTGATGAACCAAAAAGAGTGGAAAGGTGTAAAATAAAAGGTAAGAATTTAAGTAAGTAGTTGGTTAAACAAAATTAGATGAGATCAGACATCTTCACACGATGCAGGCAGGTGACAGGTTGAAGCAGCCAGATTTCAACCAATCAGAAGCTTTCACCACTTAGAAACCAGCACGTAGCTGCTGATAGTCTGTAGGAAACTGATCCCCCGAAAGATAAGAGATAATCAGCAATTCATCAACAGTAATCAGGCAGCAAATAGGCATCGAGAGACAAAGGAACACCATGACTTGCAGTTCACCCCAAACATACCACATAGGTTTCTTTCTTTTTTTTTTTTTTTTGTAAATATGTTTTATTGGTTTTTTACATTTATCCCACAGAGATGAAACGTACAGACGAACATATGCATGACTTCAATTTGCACATTCATCCCCAAAATGTAAAAGTGCATTGTTCAGCTGAAACATTGACACAGTGAGTCCACCATTCCCACCCCCTCCCACACATCCACCCACCCATAGGTTTACAGGATATAAAGCACGCTTGAAGAATAGTAGAACAAAAGTGTAAAGGGGAAAAAAATAAAAAATAAAACAAAACAACAAAAAAGAAAGGGAAAAAATCCTATTCATTGTCAAGGGGCTCCTGTAACGAGTCATAGAAGTCGAGAAAGGGACTCCATATTGATCCAAGATTGAGCTGATCCCTTGAGTGTGTATTAGATTTTTTCTAACTTTAAGAAGTACATAACATCATTGACCCAGTGAGAAAAGGATGGAGGCGCTTGTTGTTTCCATCTAAACAGGATCAAACGTCTCGCAAGGAGTGTGGTAAAGGCTATAATAACATCGGCTTTATCCGGTAAGGCAACTCGAGATTCCTCCGGTGTTAGACCAAAGAGAGGTTTCTTTCTTTTTAACCACAACTTTGGTGGGGAAGGTTATTCATCCCGAACCAAAGCAACGATTCCTTAAATGACCACACTGGAAGACTCATCCTGCTGTTGAGGAAACCTTGTTATTGGTGCATCAAGCAATCAAAACATCTCAGAAGTTGACTGAAACTACTGAAATAAAAGGGCAAACCTTCGTCTAAGAGATGAAATGTCAAATGTTTCCGTGTTTGATATCCTGATTGAGCAGTTCAGCTAATATATTTAAAATCAGCAGTTATAAAGTCAAATTTGTATTGAATCCACCGTTGTTCTGCTATTCCCTAAATAAATAAGTAAATGCAAAAGCAAAACAAACAAATTCCAAACATTGGTGAAAGGTTAAAGGCAACACGAGTTAACGTCTTTAAAAGACACGCAAAGTCTGGGATTTTCTGAGTCAGTATGTGACAGAAGTAGTATGATGTAATTTATTCATTTATTTAATTTATATTAATATTAATATTAATATTAACCAACCAAGCTGTCACATTGCTTTAGCATTTCTAAGTGAGGTTAGGGCAGCTGGGAGACGGGAGACGGGAGGCAGAGCCGTCTTTCTGATCGTTGACCACAGTTTTCTTGCATCATGTTTTGAATCTGTGTCATAACAATTTAATACACGATTACAGCAATGTAGATAATCATGAAATGTGTTCACAGATGCAAAAATCAAACAAAAAGTGAAGATAGCAGTAGTGAGGAAAACTCATATGAAGAGGGGAAACATTCACAAGCCAAGGAGGAAATGAGTCCTTAGTTTGGTTAAAACATCCTTCTCTGTATTGCATCAACACAGCTTTGATTTCCTCTCAGCCAAACAGTTCTGTTGTTAAACTATAAAAACATTTATAATTCAGTACAAGTAGGGTGGGCAGGCACGGCGGGATCAGGCTAATGTGAGAGCAGTAATTCTGTTTTTAACATTCACGTCTCCACATTTGTGACTTTAGTTCATTTGAGTTGATTCAGATTTTCATCACGGGGATTGTTTTCCTGCCTTTCTGGATTAATCCGTATTTTCAGAGCAACGATGGGAAATTCAGCTTTGAAACGCCATCTTCTTTCAACAAATAATGGCAAGAGATGCAACATGTGACAGCAGTTTATGACGCCGCAATAACAGAAGGATTAAATCTTACTGGATTTCACTCGAGGCTTTTTGAGATTTGGCGTGGAAAATTTGTGTTCTATCCAGAGAACTTGTGATAATGTCAAATGTGCCCAGTTTTCCCGCAGGCTGTTATCCTCAGCACCAGTATCCGTGGTCTCATCATGTGGCACTTAAAATGTTGTGGTGAGCAGCACTGCGGGATCACAGGGTCTTCATTTAGTGAAGTGCTGTTATTATTGGATGCCCCATGAGGCGTTTACGCGTTACAGATTCCAACGGGGATCTTCATTTTTCATTTAAAAATAGCTTTTTGGCCACACCAGACTTTCAAAACAAGCTTTTGTAACAGCCGCGTATTCACTTCACTAAATGATGACCGAGATGTATAAAAGGTTGCAACTAAAGGTGACTTCAGCTTTCCCTGTGTGACGCTCTCACAGCGTTGTCAAGGTAAAACAGCACAATGGGAAACTAGACTGCTGTGTTTGGAGTCACAGCTGACTGCATGTGCACTCTCTCAATTAAGTTTGATGGAATCATTTAATACTTTGGAAAGGAAAATTAAAGAACGAAATGTTTTAACACTGGCAGTACTACTTGTATAATACTTGTTTTTTTAGTCATTCATTTGTTGTTGGTGAGTGATTTGGAGGTTTACCAGACAGAAGCTGCCCTAACTGCCTCTTAAAAACCAAAGATTAACCGTCTACACCATTTATTACCTGACATGAACCAGCTTCGGCCCTCTGTAGCACTGAGATAATAAATACACCAAAGTTTCTACCCGCTAAGATTTCCCTAACCCGAAGGCACTCGGTGTTGTTTTGAAGCAGTCCAGATGAAGTGTAGCCAATGTTTTATTCAGAGGGGAAAAAGCAAGAAATGATTGGGCAGAAATACTAAAGAATGACATTTAACTGTTTTAGTATTTTAGTAGGCACTCTTTTTCATTATTATATTAATGCTGTCTTCTGTATACAGGCCTTATAAACGCTGAACTATGCAGATTTTGGCAGAATATTTATAAAAAACACCACAAATGAAAGGAAATGCAGGTACTGTATGACTAAGATATGCAAAGCAGCTGGAAGGTGATTCTCAGTGGGGTATTTTTTATTTTAAATCAATCATCTTGTCATAAGGTAGAATATGAATTTAAGTAACACAGTACACAAGTATCACAAGAAACCCAGAAATGCGTGAATCAAAAGGAGATGTGGTGACGTGGATGCATTCTTCAAACCCCAAAGAAGACTGACAGAAGTGTAAAGTAGCAGCGGCTGAGAAACAGCAAGTACATCTCTCCCAGACACGGTCATTCCTCCAGACTCCAAGAATCAAGATACAGTTATATACTTTTACCAATCCAGCAGCCGTAGACGTACTAGGATGCAGGAATGTCTTTTCTTTAAACACTAGCGATGGCATGAGATGTTACGCTTTTAGTATTGAAAAGGTTCCTGAACTGTTGCATCTAAACAAACTTCTCACATCCGATTTGTTGTTTGGTCACTCTTACCTACTGAACTGTCGTTCACCCGCTGAATTATTTACTAGTATTTCTTTTAATCAAAAGGAGAAACAGAACAACTTGCATCTTAAAGGATGGATAAAGGCAACAAAGTAAAAAAAAACCCCGTCAGATGCCACATCTTGAACCTGCTGCAAGGTAAAAAAGTTTATTCAAATATCATTAGGTCAGGGGTGTCAAAGTACAGTCCTCGCGTTGTTTTAGATGCTTCCCAGCTCGAACTAACCAGCAGCTTGTCACCAGGATGTGCACTAGTGTGTTAATGACCTATTCATTTGATTCAGGTGTGTTGGAGGTGCTTCTCTGTGTTTTACACCAGGGCTCGACCAGAGGTGTCTTCAGTATTCACATTCATTACTCAGGTAGAAGTATAGATACTAGAGTTTAAAAATACTCCTGTAGAAGTTGAAGTATCAACTCAAGTTTTTTACTCAAGTAAAAGTATAAAAGTACTGGTTTCAAAACTACTTTAAGTATAAAGGTAAAAGTAATGTAAGGCGGAAAAAAGCCATAAAGGACAAAAGCCATTGAAAATGAATGTATCTTAGTATAATGCAAATATATTAAAGAAGCATATATGTGTACTATTGAGCATTAACAAGTGTTTCAGAGAGCAGGAGATATGATGACTAGTTGCCTATAAGTATTGTAATGGTGCAAAAAGTCAAACTTCAGAGGCATGTTATCATTTATCCTAACCTTTATTGGAATGTACATCCAAGTTTAGTTGCGGGAATCTGAGGAATGTAAGAACAAAACTGGACAAGAACATCTGTGCCACAACCAAATTCACTCTAGGATGGAGCAATTTAACTGGATAGTTTTTTTTTTTTAAAGGCCGAAATGAAATAGAGTAATGAGGCTGTTTTTAAAATGTAAGGAGTAAAAAGTACAGATAATTGCGTGAAAATGTAAGGAGTAAAAGTTAAAAGTCGTCTGAAAAATAATTACTCCAGTGAAGTATAGATAACCAAAATTTCTAACGAAGTAACAAAGTATTTGTACTTCGTTACCTGACACCTCTGGGCTCGACACACTACACAGAGTGGCTTTAAAATGAGACAAGCTTGGAGGTCAGACCAATGGAGAGGCGCTGCTTGGCAGAACCAGATATAAAACCCATAATAACATCCATCCATCCGTTTTCTATACCCGCTTTATCCTTTGCAGGGTCATGGGGGTCT